>NC_064410.1:65315000-65479127 GCF_023375975.1 Astyanax mexicanus | reverse complement strand
CTAACCCTAACCCTAACCCTAGACCCTAACCCTAACCCTAACCCTAACCCTAACCCTAACCCTAACCCTAACCCTAACCCTAACCCTAACCCTAACCCTAACCCTAACCCTAACCCTAACCCTAACCCTAACCCTAACCCTAACCCTAACCCTAACCCTAACCCTAACCCTAACCCTAACCCTAACCCTAACCCTAACCCTAACCCTAACCCTAACCCTAACCCTAACCCTAACCCTAACCCTAACCCTAACCCTAACCCTAACCCTAACCCTAACCCTAACCCTAACCCTAACCCTAACCCTAACCCTAACCCTAACCCTAACCCTAACCCTAACCCTAACCCTAACCCTAACCCTAACCCTAACCCTAACCCTAACCCTAACCCTAACCCTAACCCTAACCCTAACCCTAACCCTAACCCTAACCCTAACCCTAACCCTAACCCTAACCCTAACCCTAACCCTAACCCTAACCCTAACCCTAACCCTAACCCTAACCCTAACCCTAACCCTAACCCTAACCCTAACCCTAACCCTAACCCTAACCCTAACCCTAACCCTAACCCTAACCCTAACCCTAACCCTAACCCTAACCCTAACCCTAACCCTAACCCTAACCCTAACCCTAACCCTAACCCTAACCCTAACCCTAACCCTAACCCTAACCCTAACCCTAACCCTAACCCTAACCCTAACCCTAACCCTAACCCTAACCCTAACCCTAACCCTAACCCTAACCCTAACCCTAACCCTAACCCTAACCCTAACCCTAACCCTAACCCTAACCCTAACCCTAACCCTAACCCTAACCCTAACCCTAACCCTAACCCTAACCCTAACCCTAACCCTAACCCTAACCCTAACCCTAACCCTAACCCTAACCCTAACCCTAACCCTAACCCTAACCCTAACCCTAACCCTAACCCTAACCCTAACCCTAACCCTAACCCTAACCCTAACCCTAACCCTAACCCTAACCCTAACCCTAACCCTAACCCTAACCCTAACCCTAACCCTAACCCTAACCCTAACCCTAACCCTAACCCTAACCCTAACCCTAACCCTAACCCTAACCCTAACCCTAACCCTAACCCTAACCCTAACCCTAACCCTAACCCTAACCCTAACCCTAACCCTAACCCTAACCCTAACCCTAACCCTAACCCTAACCCTAACCCTAACCCTAACCCTAACCCTAACCCTAACCCTAACCCTAACCCTAACCCTAACCCTAACCCTAACCCTAACCCTAACCCTAACCCTAACCCTAACCCTAACCCTAACCCTAACCCTAACCCTAACCCTAACCCTAACCCTAACCCTAACCCTAACCCTAACCCTAACCCTAACCCTAACCCTAACCCTAACCCTAACCCTAACCCTAACCCTAACCCTAACCCTAACCCTAACCCTAACCCTAACCCTAACCCTAACCCTAACCCTAACCCTAACCCTAACCCTAACCCTAACCCTAACCCTAACCCTAACCCTAACCCTAACCCTAACCCTAACCCTAACCCTAACCCTAACCCTAACCCTAACCCTAACCCTAACCCTAACCCTAACCCTAACCCTAACCCTAACCCTAACCCTAACCCTAACCCTAACCCTAACCCTAACCCTAACCCTAACCCTAACCCTAACCCTAACCCTAACCCTAACCCTAACCCTAACCCTAACCCTAACCCTAACCCTAACCCTAACCCTAACCCTAACCCTAACCCTAACCCTAACCCTAACCCTAACCCTAACCCTAACCCTAACCCTAACCCTAACCCTAACCCTAACCCTAACCCTAACCCTAACCCTAACCCTAACCCTAACCCTAACCCTAACCCTAACCCTAACCCTAACCCTAACCCTAACCCTAACCCTAACCCTAACCCTAACCCTAACCCTAACCCTAACCCTAACCCTAACCCTAACCCTAACCCTAACCCTAACCCTAACCCTAACCCTAACCCTAACCCTAACCCTAACCCTAACCCTAACCCTAACCCTAACCCTAACCCTAACCCTAACCCTAACCCTAACCCTAACCCTAACCCTAACCCTAACCCTAACCCTAACCCTAACCCTAACCCTAACCCTAACCCTAACCCTAACCCTAACCCTAACCCTAACCCTAACCCTAACCCTAACCCTAACCCTAACCCTAACCCTAACCCTAACCCTAACCCTAACCCTAACCCTAACCCTAACCCTAACCCTAACCCTAACCCTAACCCTAACCCTAACCCTAACCCTAACCCTAACCCTAACCCTAACCCTAACCCTAACCCTAACCCTAACCCTAACCCTAACCCTAACCCTAACCCTAACCCTAACCCTAACCCTAACCCTAACCCTAACCCTAACCCTAACCCTAACCCTAACCCTAACCCTAACCCTAACCCTAACCCTAACCCTAACCCTAACCCTAACCCTAACCCTAACCCTAACCCTAACCCTAACCCTAACCCTAACCCTAACCCTAACCCTAACCCTAACCCTAACCCTAACCCTAACCCTAACCCTAACCCTAACCCTAACCCTAACCCTAACCCTAACCCTAACCCTAACCCTAACCCTAACCCTAACCCTAACCCTAACCCTAACCCTAACCCTAACCCTAACCCTAACCCTAACCCTAACCCTAACCCTAACCCTAACCCTAACCCTAACCCTAACCCTAACCCTAACCCTAACCCTAACCCTAACCCTAACCCTAACCCTAACCCTAACCCTAACCCTAACCCTAACCCTAACCCTAACCCTAACCCTAACCCTAACCCTAACCCTAACCCTAACCCTAACCCTAACCCTAACCCTAACCCTAACCCTAACCCTAACCCTAACCCTAACCCTAACCCTAACCCTAACCCTAACCCTAACCCTAACCCTAACCCTAACCCTAACCCTAACCCTAACCCTAACCCTAACCCTAACCCTAACCCTAACCCTAACCCTAACCCTAACCCTAACCCTAACCCTAACCCTAACCCTAACCCTAACCCTAACCCTAACCCTAACCCTAACCCTAACCCTAACCCTAACCCTAACCCTAACCCTAACCCTAACCCTAACCCTAACCCTAACCCTAACCCTAACCCTAACCCTAACCCTAACCCTAACCCTAACCCTAACCCTAACCCTAACCCTAACCCTAACCCTAACCCTAACCCTAACCCTAACCCTAACCCTAACCCTAACCCTAACCCTAACCCTAACCCTAACCCTAACCCTAACCCTAACCCTAACCCTAACCCTAACCCTAACCCTAACCCTAACCCTAACCCTAACCCTAACCCTAACCCTAACCCTAACCCTAACCCTAACCCTAACCCTAACCCTAACCCTAACCCTAACCCTAACCCTAACCCTAACCCTAACCCTAACCCTAACCCTAACCCTAACCCTAACCCTAACCCTAACCCTAACCCTAACCCTAACCCTAACCCTAACCCTAACCCTAACCCTAACCCTAACCCTAACCCTAACCCTAACCCTAACCCTAACCCTAACCCTAACCCTAACCCTAACCCTAACCCTAACCCTAACCCTAACCCTAACCCTAACCCTAACCCTAACCCTAACCCTAACCCTAACCCTAACCCTAACCCTAACCCTAACCCTAACCCTAACCCTAACCCTAACCCTAACCCTAACCCTAACCCTAACCCTAACCCTAACCCTAACCCTAACCCTAACCCTAACCCTAACCCTAACCCTAACCCTAACCCTAACCCTAACCCTAACCCTAACCCTAACCCTAACCCTAACCCTAACCCTAACCCTAACCCTAACCCTAACCCTAACCCTAACCCTAACCCTAACCCTAACCCTAACCCTAACCCTAACCCTAACCCTAACCCTAACCCTAACCCTAACCCTAACCCTAACCCTAACCCTAACCCTAACCCTAACCCTAACCCTAACCCTAACCCTAACCCTAACCCTAACCCTAACCCTAACCCTAACCCTAACCCTAACCCTAACCCTAACCCTAACCCTAACCCTAACCCTAACCCTAACCCTAACCCTAACCCTAACCCTAACCCTAACCCTAACCCTAACCCTAACCCTAACCCTAACCCTAACCCTAACCCTAACCCTAACCCTAACCCTAACCCTAACCCTAACCCTAACCCTAACCCTAACCCTAACCCTAACCCTAACCCTAACCCTAACCCTAACCCTAACCCTAACCCTAACCCTAACCCTAACCCTAACCCTAACCCTAACCCTAACCCTAACCCTAACCCTAACCCTAACCCTAACCCTAACCCTAACCCTAACCCTAACCCTAACCCTAACCCTAACCCTAACCCTAACCCTAACCCTAACCCTAACCCTAACCCTAACCCTAACCCTAACCCTAACCCTAACCCTAACCCTAACCCTAACCCTAACCCTAACCCTAACCCTAACCCTAACCCTAACCCTAACCCTAACCCTAACCCTAACCCTAACCCTAACCCTAACCCTAACCCTAACCCTAACCCTAACCCTAACCCTAACCCTAACCCTAACCCTAACCCTAACCCTAACCCTAACCCTAACCCTAACCCTAACCCTAACCCTAACCCTAACCCTAACCCTAACCCTAACCCTAACCCTAACCCTAACCCTAACCCTAACCCTAACCCTAACCCTAACCCTAACCCTAACCCTAACCCTAACCCTAACCCTAACCCTAACCCTAACCCTAACCCTAACCCTAACCCTAACCCTAACCCTAACCCTAACCCTAACCCTAACCCTAACCCTAACCCTAACCCTAACCCTAACCCTAACCCTAACCCTAACCCTAACCCTAACCCTAACCCTAACCCTAACCCTAACCCTAACCCTAACCCTAACCCTAACCCTAACCCTAACCCTAACCCTAACCCTAACCCTAACCCTAACCCTAACCCTAACCCTAACCCTAACCCTAACCCTAACCCTAACCCTAACCCTAACCCTAACCCTAACCCTAACCCTAACCCTAACCCTAACCCTAACCCTAACCCTAACCCTAACCCTAACCCTAACCCTAACCCTAACCCTAACCCTAACCCTAACCCTAACCCTAACCCTAACCCTAACCCTAACCCTAACCCTAACCCTAACCCTAACCCTAACCCTAACCCTAACCCTAACCCTAACCCTAACCCTAACCCTAACCCTAACCCTAACCCTAACCCTAACCCTAACCCTAACCCTAACCCTAACCCTAACCCTAACCCTAACCCTAACCCTAACCCTAACCCTAACCCTAACCCTAACCCTAACCCTAACCCTAACCCTAACCCTAACCCTAACCCTAACCCTAACCCTAACCCTAACCCTAACCCTAACCCTAACCCTAACCCTAACCCTAACCCTAACCCTAACCCTAACCCTAACCCTAACCCTAACCCTAACCCTAACCCTAACCCTAACCCTAACCCTAACCCTAACCCTAACCCTAACCCTAACCCTAACCCTAACCCTAACCCTAACCCTAACCCTAACCCTAACCCTAACCCTAACCCTAACCCTAACCCTAACCCTAACCCTAACCCTAACCCTAACCCTAACCCTAACCCTAACCCTAACCCTAACCCTAACCCTAACCCTAACCCTAACCCTAACCCTAACCCTAACCCTAACCCTAACCCTAACCCTAACCCTAACCCTAACCCTAACCCTAACCCTAACCCTAACCCTAACCCTAACCCTAACCCTAACCCTAACCCTAACCCTAACCCTAACCCTAACCCTAACCCTAACCCTAACCCTAACCCTAACCCTAACCCTAACCCTAACCCTAACCCTAACCCTAACCCTAACCCTAACCCTAACCCTAACCCTAACCCTAACCCTAACCCTAACCCTAACCCTAACCCTAACCCTAACCCTAACCCTAACCCTAACCCTAACCCTAACCCTAACCCTAACCCTAACCCTAACCCTAACCCTAACCCTAACCCTAACCCTAACCCTAACCCTAACCCTAACCCTAACCCTAACCCTAACCCTAACCCTAACCCTAACCCTAACCCTAACCCTAACCCTAACCCTAACCCTAACCCTAACCCTAACCCTAACCCTAACCCTAACCCTAACCCTAACCCTAACCCTAACCCTAACCCTAACCCTAACCCTAACCCTAACCCTAACCCTAACCCTAACCCTAACCCTAACCCTAACCCTAACCCTAACCCTAACCCTAACCCTAACCCTAACCCTAACCCTAACCCTAACCCTAACCCTAACCCTAACCCTAACCCTAACCCTAACCCTAACCCTAACCCTAACCCTAACCCTAACCCTAACCCTAACCCTAACCCTAACCCTAACCCTAACCCTAACCCTAACCCTAACCCTAACCCTAACCCTAACCCTAACCCTAACCCTAACCCTAACCCTAACCCTAACCCTAACCCTAACCCTAACCCTAACCCTAACCCTAACCCTAACCCTAACCCTAACCCTAACCCTAACCCTAACCCTAACCCTAACCCTAACCCTAACCCTAACCCTAACCCTAACCCTAACCCTAACCCTAACCCTAACCCTAACCCTAACCCTAACCCTAACCCTAACCCTAACCCTAACCCTAACCCTAACCCTAACCCTAACCCTAACCCTAACCCTAACCCTAACCCTAACCCTAACCCTAACCCTAACCCTAACCCTAACCCTAACCCTAACCCTAACCCTAACCCTAACCCTAACCCTAACCCTAACCCTAACCCTAACCCTAACCCTAACCCTAACCCTAACCCTAACCCTAACCCTAACCCTAACCCTAACCCTAACCCTAACCCTAACCCTAACCCTAACCCTAACCCTAACCCTAACCCTAACCCTAACCCTAACCCTAACCCTAACCCTAACCCTAACCCTAACCCTAACCCTAACCCTAACCCTAACCCTAACCCTAACCCTAACCCTAACCCTAACCCTAACCCTAACCCTAACCCTAACCCTAACCCTAACCCTAACCCTAACCCTAACCCTAACCCTAACCCTAACCCTAACCCTAACCCTAACCCTAACCCTAACCCTAACCCTAACCCTAACCCTAACCCTAACCCTAACCCTAACCCTAACCCTAACCCTAACCCTAACCCTAACCCTAACCCTAACCCTAACCCTAACCCTAACCCTAACCCTAACCCTAACCCTAACCCTAACCCTAACCCTAACCCTAACCCTAACCCTAACCCTAACCCTAACCCTAACCCTAACCCTAACCCTAACCCTAACCCTAACCCTAACCCTAACCCTAACCCTAACCCTAACCCTAACCCTAACCCTAACCCTAACCCTAACCCTAACCCTAACCCTAACCCTAACCCTAACCCTAACCCTAACCCTAACCCTAACCCTAACCCTAACCCTAACCCTAACCCTAACCCTAACCCTAACCCTAACCCTAACCCTAACCCTAACCCTAACCCTAACCCTAACCCTAACCCTAACCCTAACCCTAACCCTAACCCTAACCCTAACCCTAACCCTAACCCTAACCCTAACCCTAACCCTAACCCTAACCCTAACCCTAACCCTAACCCTAACCCTAACCCTAACCCTAACCCTAACCCTAACCCTAACCCTAACCCTAACCCTAACCCTAACCCTAACCCTAACCCTAACCCTAACCCTAACCCTAACCCTAACCCTAACCCTAACCCTAACCCTAACCCTAACCCTAACCCTAACCCTAACCCTAACCCTAACCCTAACCCTAACCCTAACCCTAACCCTAACCCTAACCCTAACCCTAACCCTAACCCTAACCCTAACCCTAACCCTAACCCTAACCCTAACCCTAACCCTAACCCTAACCCTAACCCTAACCCTAACCCTAACCCTAACCCTAACCCTAACCCTAACCCTAACCCTAACCCTAACCCTAACCCTAACCCTAACCCTAACCCTAACCCTAACCCTAACCCTAACCCTAACCCTAACCCTAACCCTAACCCTAACCCTAACCCTAACCCTAACCCTAACCCTAACCCTAACCCTAACCCTAACCCTAACCCTAACCCTAACCCTAACCCTAACCCTAACCCTAACCCTAACCCTAACCCTAACCCTAACCCTAACCCTAACCCTAACCCTAACCCTAACCCTAACCCTAACCCTAACCCTAACCCTAACCCTAACCCTAACCCTAACCCTAACCCTAACCCTAACCCTAACCCTAACCCTAACCCTAACCCTAACCCTAACCCTAACCCTAACCCTAACCCTAACCCTAACCCTAACCCTAACCCTAACCCTAACCCTAACCCTAACCCTAACCCTAACCCTAACCCTAACCCTAACCCTAACCCTAACCCTAACCCTAACCCTAACCCTAACCCTAACCCTAACCCTAACCCTAACCCTAACCCTAACCCTAACCCTAACCCTAACCCTAACCCTAACCCTAACCCTAACCCTAACCCTAACCCTAACCCTAACCCTAACCCTAACCCTAACCCTAACCCTAACCCTAACCCTAACCCTAACCCTAACCCTAACCCTAACCCTAACCCTAACCCTAACCCTAACCCTAACCCTAACCCTAACCCTAACCCTAACCCTAACCCTAACCCTAACCCTAACCCTAACCCTAACCCTAACCCTAACCCTAACCCTAACCCTAACCCTAACCCTAACCCTAACCCTAACCCTAACCCTAACCCTAACCCTAACCCTAACCCTAACCCTAACCCTAACCCTAACCCTAACCCTAACCCTAACCCTAACCCTAACCCTAACCCTAACCCTAACCCTAACCCTAACCCTAACCCTAACCCTAACCCTAACCCTAACCCTAACCCTAACCCTAACCCTAACCCTAACCCTAACCCTAACCCTAACCCTAACCCTAACCCTAACCCTAACCCTAACCCTAACCCTAACCCTAACCCTAACCCTAACCCTAACCCTAACCCTAACCCTAACCCTAACCCTAACCCTAACCCTAACCCTAACCCTAACCCTAACCCTAACCCTAACCCTAACCCTAACCCTAACCCTAACCCTAACCCTAACCCTAACCCTAACCCTAACCCTAACCCTAACCCTAACCCTAACCCTAACCCTAACCCTAACCCTAACCCTAACCCTAACCCTAACCCTAACCCTAACCCTAACCCTAACCCTAACCCTAACCCTAACCCTAACCCTAACCCTAACCCTAACCCTAACCCTAACCCTAACCCTAACCCTAACCCTAACCCTAACCCTAACCCTAACCCTAACCCTAACCCTAACCCTAACCCTAACCCTAACCCTAACCCTAACCCTAACCCTAACCCTAACCCTAACCCTAACCCTAACCCTAACCCTAACCCTAACCCTAACCCTAACCCTAACCCTAACCCTAACCCTAACCCTAACCCTAACCCTAACCCTAACCCTAACCCTAACCCTAACCCTAACCCTAACCCTAACCCTAACCCTAACCCTAACCCTAACCCTAACCCTAACCCTAACCCTAACCCTAACCCTAACCCTAACCCTAACCCTAACCCTAACCCTAACCCTAACCCTAACCCTAACCCTAACCCTAACCCTAACCCTAACCCTAACCCTAACCCTAACCCTAACCCTAACCCTAACCCTAACCCTAACCCTAACCCTAACCCTAACCCTAACCCTAACCCTAACCCTAACCCTAACCCTAACCCTAACCCTAACCCTAACCCTAACCCTAACCCTAACCCTAACCCTAACCCTAACCCTAACCCTAACCCTAACCCTAACCCTAACCCTAACCCTAACCCTAACCCTAACCCTAACCCTAACCCTAACCCTAACCCTAACCCTAACCCTAACCCTAACCCTAACCCTAACCCTAACCCTAACCCTAACCCTAACCCTAACCCTAACCCTAACCCTAACCCTAACCCTAACCCTAACCCTAACCCTAACCCTAACCCTAACCCTAACCCTAACCCTAACCCTAACCCTAACCCTAACCCTAACCCTAACCCTAACCCTAACCCTAACCCTAACCCTAACCCTAACCCTAACCCTAACCCTAACCCTAACCCTAACCCTAACCCTAACCCTAACCCTAACCCTAACCCTAACCCTAACCCTAACCCTAACCCTAACCCTAACCCTAACCCTAACCCTAACCCTAACCCTAACCCTAACCCTAACCCTAACCCTAACCCTAACCCTAACCCTAACCCTAACCCTAACCCTAACCCTAACCCTAACCCTAACCCTAACCCTAACCCTAACCCTAACCCTAACCCTAACCCTAACCCTAACCCTAACCCTAACCCTAACCCTAACCCTAACCCTAACCCTAACCCTAACCCTAACCCTAACCCTAACCCTAACCCTAACCCTAACCCTAACCCTAACCCTAACCCTAACCCTAACCCTAACCCTAACCCTAACCCTAACCCTAACCCTAACCCTAACCCTAACCCTAACCCTAACCCTAACCCTAACCCTAACCCTAACCCTAACCCTAACCCTAACCCTAACCCTAACCCTAACCCTAACCCTAACCCTAACCCTAACCCTAACCCTAACCCTAACCCTAACCCTAACCCTAACCCTAACCCTAACCCTAACCCTAACCCTAACCCTAACCCTAACCCTAACCCTAACCCTAACCCTAACCCTAACCCTAACCCTAACCCTAACCCTAACCCTAACCCTAACCCTAACCCTAACCCTAACCCTAACCCTAACCCTAACCCTAACCCTAACCCTAACCCTAACCCTAACCCTAACCCTAACCCTAACCCTAACCCTAACCCTAACCCTAACCCTAACCCTAACCCTAACCCTAACCCTAACCCTAACCCTAACCCTAACCCTAACCCTAACCCTAACCCTAACCCTAACCCTAACCCTAACCCTAACCCTAACCCTAACCCTAACCCTAACCCTAACCCTAACCCTAACCCTAACCCTAACCCTAACCCTAACCCTAACCCTAACCCTAACCCTAACCCTAACCCTAACCCTAACCCTAACCCTAACCCTAACCCTAACCCTAACCCTAACCCTAACCCTAACCCTAACCCTAACCCTAACCCTAACCCTAACCCTAACCCTAACCCTAACCCTAACCCTAACCCTAACCCTAACCCTAACCCTAACCCTAACCCTAACCCTAACCCTAACCCTAACCCTAACCCTAACCCTAACCCTAACCCTAACCCTAACCCTAACCCTAACCCTAACCCTAACCCTAACCCTAACCCTAACCCTAACCCTAACCCTAACCCTAACCCTAACCCTAACCCTAACCCTAACCCTAACCCTAACCCTAACCCTAACCCTAACCCTAACCCTAACCCTAACCCTAACCCTAACCCTAACCCTAACCCTAACCCTAACCCTAACCCTAACCCTAACCCTAACCCTAACCCTAACCCTAACCCTAACCCTAACCCTAACCCTAACCCTAACCCTAACCCTAACCCTAACCCTAACCCTAACCCTAACCCTAACCCTAACCCTAACCCTAACCCTAACCCTAACCCTAACCCTAACCCTAACCCTAACCCTAACCCTAACCCTAACCCTAACCCTAACCCTAACCCTAACCCTAACCCTAACCCTAACCCTAACCCTAACCCTAACCCTAACCCTAACCCTAACCCTAACCCTAACCCTAACCCTAACCCTAACCCTAACCCTAACCCTAACCCTAACCCTAACCCTAACCCTAACCCTAACCCTAACCCTAACCCTAACCCTAACCCTAACCCTAACCCTAACCCTAACCCTAACCCTAACCCTAACCCTAACCCTAACCCTAACCCTAACCCTAACCCTAACCCTAACCCTAACCCTAACCCTAACCCTAACCCTAACCCTAACCCTAACCCTAACCCTAACCCTAACCCTAACCCTAACCCTAACCCTAACCCTAACCCTAACCCTAACCCTAACCCTAACCCTAACCCTAACCCTAACCCTAACCCTAACCCTAACCCTAACCCTAACCCTAACCCTAACCCTAACCCTAACCCTAACCCTAACCCTAACCCTAACCCTAACCCTAACCCTAACCCTAACCCTAACCCTAACCCTAACCCTAACCCTAACCCTAACCCTAACCCTAACCCTAACCCTAACCCTAACCCTAACCCTAACCCTAACCCTAACCCTAACCCTAACCCTAACCCTAACCCTAACCCTAACCCTAACCCTAACCCTAACCCTAACCCTAACCCTAACCCTAACCCTAACCCTAACCCTAACCCTAACCCTAACCCTAACCCTAACCCTAACCCTAACCCTAACCCTAACCCTAACCCTAACCCTAACCCTAACCCTAACCCTAACCCTAACCCTAACCCTAACCCTAACCCTAACCCTAACCCTAACCCTAACCCTAACCCTAACCCTAACCCTAACCCTAACCCTAACCCTAACCCTAACCCTAACCCTAACCCTAACCCTAACCCTAACCCTAACCCTAACCCTAACCCTAACCCTAACCCTAACCCTAACCCTAACCCTAACCCTAACCCTAACCCTAACCCTAACCCTAACCCTAACCCTAACCCTAACCCTAACCCTAACCCTAACCCTAACCCTAACCCTAACCCTAACCCTAACCCTAACCCTAACCCTAACCCTAACCCTAACCCTAACCCTAACCCTAACCCTAACCCTAACCCTAACCCTAACCCTAACCCTAACCCTAACCCTAACCCTAACCCTAACCCTAACCCTAACCCTAACCCTAACCCTAACCCTAACCCTAACCCTAACCCTAACCCTAACCCTAACCCTAACCCTAACCCTAACCCTAACCCTAACCCTAACCCTAACCCTAACCCTAACCCTAACCCTAACCCTAACCCTAACCCTAACCCTAACCCTAACCCTAACCCTAACCCTAACCCTAACCCTAACCCTAACCCTAACCCTAACCCTAACCCTAACCCTAACCCTAACCCTAACCCTAACCCTAACCCTAACCCTAACCCTAACCCTAACCCTAACCCTAACCCTAACCCTAACCCTAACCCTAACCCTAACCCTAACCCTAACCCTAACCCTAACCCTAACCCTAACCCTAACCCTAACCCTAACCCTAACCCTAACCCTAACCCTAACCCTAACCCTAACCCTAACCCTAACCCTAACCCTAACCCTAACCCTAACCCTAACCCTAACCCTAACCCTAACCCTAACCCTAACCCTAACCCTAACCCTAACCCTAACCCTAACCCTAACCCTAACCCTAACCCTAACCCTAACCTAACCCTAACCCTAACCCTAACCCTAACCCTAACCCTAACCCTAACCCTAACCCTAACCCTAACCCTAACCCTAACCCTAACCCTAACCCTAACCCTAACCCTAACCCTAACCCTAACCCTAACCCTAACCCTAACCCTAACTAACCCTAACCCTAACCCTAACCTAACCCTAACCCTAACCCTAACCTAACCCTAACCCTAACCCTAACCCTAACCCTAACCCTAACCCTAACCCTAACCCTAACCCTAACCCTAACCCTAACCCTAACCCTAACCCTAACCCTAACCCTAACCCTAACCCTAACCCTAACCCTAACCCTAACCCTAACCCTAACCCTAACCCTAACCCTAACCCTAACCCTAACCCTAACCCTAACCCTAACCCTAACCCTAACCCTAACCCTAACCCTAACCCTAACCCTAACCCTAACCCTAACCCTAACCCTAACCCTAACCCTAACCCTAACCCTAACCCTAACCCTAACCCAAACCCTAACCCTAACCCTAACCCTAACCCTAACCCTAACCTTGGTCTTCCTACTCAAACCATGCAGCCTGATGGGCTGTACTGGGGGAAGTCATTGTATATTACAAAAACCTAACCCTAACCCTAACCCTACCCTAACCCTAACCCTAACCCTAACCCTAACCCTAACCCTAACCGTAACCTAACCCTAACCCTAACCCTAACCCTAACCCTAACCCTAACCCTAACCCTAAAACCCAACCCTAAACATAACCTAAACCTAACCCTAAACCTAACCTAAATCTTAACCTAACCCTAAACACAACCTAAATAAACTATAAAATGAATACTTACCCAAAGGTTATTAAACTAAAAATCGAAGGAAATCTCTCCTCACAACCTTAAAACAAACACAGATTACAAATGTGTCATCAAACCGAACTCTGTATTACCAAAGGGTCATTAAACTAAAAACAAAGGAAATCTCTCCTCACAACCTAAAAACAAATACTTACCAAAGGGTCATCAAACCAAAAATGACGGAAATCTCTCCTCAAAACCTTAAAAAACACAGATTACGAATGTGTCATCAAACCAAACTCTCTATTAACAAAGGGTCATTAAGGATATTTCTCCATAAAACCTGAAAAGAATTAAAAAAATACTTACCTGGGGAATCACAGCATTAATCCAAACCTAAAATCTAAAAAGAGGAATAAATATTCCCTTTAAAAATCCACTCCCCCTTGGGAATTGACTTAACTGAACATTTAAAATTAAACAAAGGGCGGAGCCTGTTCCTGGATGCCTATATAAGCAGCAGGACAGGGGAAACCATTTCAGAACCCTAAACATAACTTAAACCTAACCCTAACCTAAACCTAAACATAACCTAAACCTTACCTTAAACATAACCTAAATCTAAACCTAAACATAACCTAAACCTAACCCTAAACATAACTTAAACCTCACATTTTACTGTCAAATGCTGGATCTTTAGAAGATGGTAGATCCTGCAGAATTATGGGCCACGAATTCTTGTCAACTTTAAACGTTAATAACTTTAAAACTATAAAAGATAGAAACTCGCGGTTTTTTGCGTTAAAAAGGACACAATCTCCTCTACAAGAAAAAATAAAAAACCTGTCAGGGGTCTGGCCCACTCTGATAGTGAATTACGACACTTTAGAAGGCTTGACTGCCCTCGACACAGTAAACTCCAGGCGGGGGGAGCGCTGGTGGTAGAAGCTTGGCAGCTTCCAACAGGTGAGGAGGCTGTCCGCCATCATCGTACATCCCCAGGGGATCCAAAGCAGTAGAAGCTTGGTATCTTCCCGAAAGTGTTCTAGTGTCTGGGGAATACCCGGCTAGAATGGTAGGGAAGCTATCCGCTGCCTTGGATTTCCACCCAAGACTGTCTGGGAGGTGACGTATTGTACGGGACCTACCTTCCCGGGTCTTGGTATCAGCCACCTGGCAACGGGTGGCTGGGGCATGGGTTCTGGAGCCGGGGGGCCTGGGAGGCAGCGATTCGTTCGCGGCTGGCCCTGGTCCTCGTTCCTCTTGAGCCTTAACTCAGGCTTAGCCAGAGTAGGCCCCCACCAGCACAAAGCTACCTGGGATACCTTGCGGTGTTAACAAACAGGTGGCTTGGGTAGGAGGCACCACACATATCCCTATATTTTCTAGGGTGTTTAGTAATATTTTTTAATAAATACTTTTTAAATACATAAATTTTATATTAATTAATAAAACTTTTTAATTGTTTAATAAATGTCTTATTACTTCATAATAATTAGAATATGATACGATATTAAAACACCAATTAAAGATAACTTTACCTTACTATAACCTTAGGGCTCTTAATTTAATTAAAGGACAGGACACAAGCCTAGGAATGATCAACCTAAGGCGGGCCACCTCAGAAGAGGGTGTATAGTGTTTAAAAGGCCGAAACACCCTATGACTCTGAGGCACACTACTGATGATGTGTCCTTAAATTACTTCAATAACAGATCCCATTTGGACTTCCTGTTATAATAATACTAACCATGTAGATTATTTCAAGTAGTAATAATAAAAAAAAAAAAATAAAAAAAATAAAATAAAAAAAATTTATTATAAAATACCAAAACTATTTTAAACAAAACCTTAGGGACCTAATACTCAATTAAAATGTCTTCACACCCATTCGCTCCCTAGTTAAACAATAACTTTAGGGAGAGGGAATGGGTGAGCTAGAAAGGCCAAGACGGTCTAGAGGGTGCCCTGCTCAGTCTAGTGGCGCACTCCTCACTATGCTCCCTGTGACCTCACATTTAAAATAAACAACTTTAGAGACTTAATACTCATGTAAATATGTCTTCACACCCATTCGCTCCCTAGTTAAACATTAACTTTAGGGAGAGGGAATGGGTGAGCTGGAACGGCCAAGACGGTCTAGAGGGTGCCCTGCTCAGTCTAGTGGCGCACTCCTCACTATGCTCCCTGTGACCTCACAATTAAAATAAACAAGTTTAGAGACCTAGCACTCGGACGAAGTAGGATTAAGCTAGAAAAGACAGATCAGTTCAGATTTTACCTGCTCATTGACCTCAAGCCCAGTGGCAATGCCTAACAGGCGCCGGCCCGTGCACTACCCTTGGTCTTCCTACTCAAACCATGCAGCCTGATGGGCTGTACTGGGGGAAGTCATTGTATATTAACAAAAACCTAACCCTAACCCTAACCCTAACCCTAACCTAACCCTAACCCTAACCCTAACCCTAACCCTAACCCTAACCATAACCGTAGGGTTAAGAATTTAGGGTTAGGGTAAAGAATTAAGGTTAGGGTTAGGGTTAAGAATTTATGGTTAGGGTTAAGAATTAGGGTCAGGGTTTAAGAATTAGGGTTAGGGTTAAGAATTTAGGGTTAGGGTTAAGAATTAGGGTTAGGGTTAGGGTTAAGAATTTAGGGTTAGGGTTAAGAATTAGGGTTAGGGTTAGGGTTAAGAATTTAGGGTTAGGGTTAGGGTTAGGGTTAGGGTTAAGAATTTATGGTTAGGGTTAAGAATTAGGGTCAGGGTTTAAGAATTAGGGTTAGGGTTAAGAATTTAGGGTTAGGGTTAAGAATTAGGGTTAGGGTTAGGGTTAAGAATTTAGGGTTAGGGTAAAGAATTAGGGTTAGAGATTAGGGTTAGGGTTAAGAATTTAGGGTTAGGGTTAGGGGTTAGAGTTTAGGGTTAGGGTTAAGAATTTATGGTTAGGGTTAGGGTTAAGAATTAGGGTTAGGGTTAAGAATTAGGGTTAGGGTTAGGGTTAAGAATTAGGGTTAGGGTTAAGAATTAGGGTTATGGTTAGGGTTAAGAATTAGGGTTAGGGTTAGGGTTATGGTTAAGAATTAGGGTTAGAGTTAAGAATTACGGTTAGGGTTAGGGTTAAGAATTTATGGTTAGGGTTAAGAATTAGGGTTAGGGTTAAGAATTTAGGGTTAGGGTTAGGGTTAGGGTTAGGGTTAAGAATTTATGGTTAGGGTTAAGAATTAGGGTCAGGGTTTAAGAATTAGGGTTAGGGTTAAGAATTTAGGGTTAGGGTTAAGAATTAGGGTTAGGGTTAGGGTTAAGAATTTAGGGTTAGGGTAAAGAATTAGGGTTAGGGTTTAAGAATTACGGTTAGGGTTAGGGTTAAGAATTTAGGGTTAGGGTTAAGAATTAGGGTTAGGGTTAGGGTTAAGAATTTAGGGTTAGGGTAAAGAATTAAGGTTAGGGTTAGGGTTAAGAATTTATGGTTAGGGTTAAGAATTAGGGTCAGGGTTTAAGAATTAGGGTTAGGGTTAAGAATTTAGGGTTAGGGTTAAGAATTAGGGTTAGGGTTAGGGTTAAGAATTTATGGTTAGGGTAAAGAATTAGGGTTAGGGTTTAAGAATTACGGTTAGGGTTAGGGTTAAGAATTTAGGGTTAGGGTTAAGAATTAGGGTTAGGGTTAGGGTTAAGAATTTAGGGTTAGGGTTAGGGTTAGGGTTAGGGTTAAGAATTTATGGTTAGGGTTAAGAATTAGGGTCAGGGTTTAAGAATTAGGGTTAGGGTTAAGAATTTAGGGTTAGGGTTAAGAATTAGGGTTAGGGTTAGGGTTAAGAATTTAGGGTTAGGGTAAAGAATTAGGGTTAGAGATTAGGGTTAGGGTTAAGAATTTAGGGTTAGGGTTAGGGGTTAGAGTTTAGGGTTAGGGTTAAGAATTTATGGTTAGGGTTAGGGTTAAGAATTAGGGTTAGGGTTAAGAATTAGGGTTAGGGTTAGGGTTAAGAATTAGGGTTATGGTTAGGGTTAAGAATTAGGGTTAGGGTTAGGGTTATGGTTAAGAATTAGGGTTAGAGTTAAGAATTACGGTTAGGGTTAGGGTTAAGAATTTATGGTTAGGGTTAAGAATTAGGGTTAGGGTTAAGAATTTAGGGTTAGGGTTAGGGTTAGGGTTAGGGTTAAGAATTTATGGTTAGGGTTAAGAATTAGGGTCAGGGTTTAAGAATTAGGGTTAGGGTTAAGAATTTAGGGTTAGGGTTAAGAATTAGGGTTAGGGTTAGGGTTAAGAATTTAGGGTTAGGGTAAAGAATTAGGGTTAGGGTTTAAGAATTACGGTTAGGGTTAGGGTTAAGAATTTAGGGTTAGGGTTAAGAATTAGGGTTAGGGTAAAGAATTAAGGTTAGGGTTAGGGTTAAGAATTTATGGTTAGGGTTAAGAATTAGGGTTAGAGATTAGGGTTAGGGTTAAGAATTTAGGGTTAGGGTTAGGGGTTAGAGTTTAGGGTTAGGGTTAAGA
This sequence comes from Astyanax mexicanus, assembly GCF_023375975.1. NCBI lineage: Eukaryota > Metazoa > Chordata > Actinopteri > Characiformes > Acestrorhamphidae > Astyanax > Astyanax mexicanus. The sequence goes on along the minus strand of NC_064410.1, from coordinate 65,460,673 downwards.
ATTTATGGTTAGGGTTAGGGTTAAGAATTAGGGTTAGGGTTAAGAATTAGGGTTAGGGTTAAGAATTAGGGTTATGGTTAGGGTTAAGAATTAGGGTTAGGGTTAGGGTTAGGGTTAAGAATTAGGGTTAGAGTTAAGAATTAGGGTTAGGGTTAGGGTTAAGAATTTATGGTTAGGGTTAAGAATTAGGGTTAGGGTTAAGAATTTAGGGTTAAGGTTAAGAATTGCAGTTAGAGTTTAGGGTTAGGGTTAAGAATTTAGGGTTAGGTTTAGGGTTAACTGTATGGTTAGTTTCGTGTTATTGAAGTCAACGTAGGCCAAACTCCTTCCCTTGACATCCCAGAAGTCTGAAATCATAATATGTTGTCCGGATAGCACATTTGGGGTTTTCCGAAAAATTTCATGCTACAGAAGTCAATTTAGGCCAAACTCCTTACCCTGACAAGCCAGAGGTCTGAAATCTAAATATGTTGTCCATATCGCATCTTTGGGGTTGCCTGTAAAGTTTCGTGCCAAAGAAGTCAACATAGGCCAAACTCCTTCCCCTGACAATGCAGAGGTCTGAAATCGCAATATGTTGTCCAACTGGCAGCTGTGGGGTTTCCTGCAGAGTTTGGTACAACAGAAGCCAACGTGGACCAAAATCCTTCCACCGAACATCTACAGGTCTGAAATCACAGTAATTTGTCCAACTGGCACCTGTGGGGTTGCCTGCAGAGTTTGGTGCCACAGAAATCAACATAGGCCAAACTCCTGCCACCGACCACCCAGAGGTCTGAAATTACAATATATTGTCCAACTGGAATCTCTGGGGTTGCCTGTGGAGTTTCGTGCAACAGAAGTCAACGTAGACCAAACTCCTTACCCCGACCATCCATAGATCTAAAATCGCAGTATGTTGTCCAATTAGTACCTTTGGGGTTGCCTGCAAAGTTTGGTGCCACAGAAGTCAACATAGGCCAAACTCTTTCTCCTGACAATCTATAGGTCTGACATCGTAGTATGTTGTCCAAGTGGCACCTCTGGGGTTGTTTGCAGAGTTTTGTGCCACAGAAGTCAACGTAGACCAAACTCCTCCCCCCGACCATCCATAGATCTGAAATCGCAATATGTTGTCCAATTAGCATCTCTGGGGTTACCTGCAGAGTTAAGAGGTGTCTGTGTGCAACAGGGGCTTCACAGTGCACATGCACTGTCAAGCCCCGGAAATGCACTCTTAAGCGCTACACTCACAACGCTTGTATGATTTTTGTTTAAATTCCCCTTTATACACCAGAATGTCAATACAAGGTATAATAAAATACAAAAATGTACATGTTTAATACAAATAAAGTTTAGTACAAACAATATAAAACATATAAAACCATAATGTTGACTCAACCTAAAATTGATGTGCACAAATATTTTTATATCAGCGCTATAAACTAGGATTAAGAGGAGGATTTATCTGCGATAACTACAAGACAATTAAAAATACAAGACAATTTAGAGATAACCGGTTAATTAATATTAATATCTCTACTGCTCTCTGGATGGATTGGTCTCTTATTTGCTTATTAACAGATACAATGCGCACAAACCTCACTCATCATTTACTCTTGCTAGCTGTTGTCATGTCTGTTACCATTTGTAAAATCACAAAACACACTATGGATTTAAAAACTCTCTTATAAATCTTCAGAAGCGTAAAAGTGTAAATAAGAGCTTGAGAGTGCATTTCCGGGGCTGGGCGGTGCATGTGCATTGTGAAGCTCACGCCCACACCTAATTTCAGTGGCCACAGAAGTTTCCCACGCCCACACCTAATTTCATTGGCCACGGAAGGTTTGGAGCTTAAGAGTGCATTTCCGGGGCCTGACAGTGCACATGCACTGTGAAGCCCCTGTTGCACACAAGCAGTCTTGGTATTTTGTCCCACTGGCACCTCTGGGGTTGCCTGCAGAGTTTGGTGCGACAGAAGTCAACGTAGGCCAAACTCCGTTCCCCAACCACCCAGAGGTCTGAAATCACAGTATGTTGTCCATTTAACACCTGTGGGGTTGCCTGCAGAGTTTGGTGCCACAGAAGTCAACGTAGGCCAAACTCCTTCCCCCGAAAATCTATAGGTCTGAAATCACAGTATATTGTTCAATTGGCATCTCTGGGGTTGCCTGCAGAGTTTCGTGCCACAGAAGTTAACATAGACCAAACTCCTTTCCCTGACCACCCAGAGGTATAAAATCGCAGTATATTGTCCAACTGGCACATCTGGGGTAACCTGCAGAGTTTGGTTCCACAGAAGTCTACATAGGCCAAACTCCTTCCCCCACTGCCCAAAGGTCTGAAATCTCAGTATGTTGTCCAATTACCACCTTTGGGCTTGCATGCAGAGTTTGGTGCCACAGAATTCAACGTAGGCCAAACTCCTTACCCCGACTTCCCAGAGGTCTAAAATCGCAGTGTATTGTCCAACTGACACCTGTAGGGTTGCCTGCAGAGTTTGGTGCCACAGAAGTCAACGTAGACTAAACTCCTTACCCTGACTTCCCAGAGGTCTGAAATCGCAGTATGGTGTCCAACTGGCACATCTGAAATTGCTTGCAGAGTTTGGTGCCACAGAAGTCAACGTAGGCCAAACTCCTTACCCCGACTTCCCAGAGGTCTGAAATCGCAGTATGTTGTCCAACTCGCACCTCTGGCATTGCCTGCAGAGATTGGTGACACAGAACTCAACATAGGCCAAACTCTTTCCCCCGACCATTTACAGGACTGAAATCATAGTATGTTGTCTAAGTGGCACCTCTGGGGTTGTTTGCAGAGTTCTGTGCAATAGAACTCAATGTAGACCAAAGTCCTTCCACTGAACATCTCAGTATGTTGTCCATCTGACACTTCTGGGGTTGCGTGCAGAGTTTCGTGTCACAAAAGTCAATGTAGGCCAAACTCCGTTCCCCGACCACCCAGAGGTCTGAAATCGCAGTATGTTGTCCAAATGTCACCTCTGGGATCACCTGCAGAGTTTCATACCACAGAAGTTTGCCTGCAGAAGGTTGCCTGCAGAGTTTGGTGCCACAGAAGTCTACATAGGCCAAACTCTTTCTTCCGACAATCTACAGGTCTGAAATCGCAGTAATTTGTCCAACTGGCACTTTTGGGGTTGCCTGCAGAGTTTCGTGCCACAGAAGTCAACGTAGACCAAACTCCTTCCCCCGACCACCTAGAGGTCTGAAATCACAATATGTTGTCCAACTGACACCTTTGGGATTACCTGCAGAGTTTCGTGCCACAGAAGTCAATATAGGCAAAACTTCATTCCCCAACCACCCAGAGGTCTGAAATCACAGTATATTGTTCAATTGGTATCTCTGAGGTTGCCTGCAGAGTTTGGTGCCACAGAAGTCAACGTAGGCCAAACTCCTTCCCCCGACATCCCAGAGGTCTGGAATTGTAATATGTTGTCCGGATATCACATTTAAAGTCGCCTGTAAAGTTTCGTGCCACAAAAGTCAACGTAGGCCAAACTCCTTTCCCCTACAACTCAGAGGTCTGAAATCGAAATATGTTGTCCGGATAGCACCTCTAGGGTTGCCTGTAAAGTTTCGTGCCACAAAAGTCAACGTTGGCCAAACTCCTTCCCCCGACATCCCAGAGGTCTGAAATTGTAATATGTTGTCCGGATATCACATTTGAGGTCGCCTGTAAAGTTTTGTGCCACAAAAGTCAACGTAGGCCAAACTCCTTTCCCCTACAACTCAGAGGTCTGAAATCGAAATATGTTGTCCAGATAGCACCTCTAGGGTTGCCTGTAAAGTTTCGTGCCACAAAAATCAACGTAGGCCAAACTCCTTCCCCCGACATCCCAGAGGTCTGAAATTGTAATATGTTGTCCGGATAGCACCTCTAGGGTTGCCTGTAAAGTTTCGTGCCACGAATGTCAACGTAGGCCAAACTCCTTCCCCCGACAACGCAGAGATCTGAAATTGAAATATGTTGTCCGGATAGCACATTTGAGGTTGCATGTAAAGTTTCGTGCCACAGAAGTCAACGTTGGCCAAACTCCTTCCCCCGACAACCCAGAGGTCTGAAATTGAAATATGTTGTCCGGATAGCACATTTGAGGTTGCCTGTAAAGTTTCATGCCACAGAAGTCAACGTAGGCCAAACTCCTTCCCCCGACAACCCAGAGGTCTGAAATTGAAATATGTTGTCCGGATAGCACATTTGAGGTTGCCTGTAAAGTTTCGTGCCACAGAAGTCAACGTAGGCCAAACTCCTTCCCCCGACAACCCAGAGGTCTGAAATTGAAATATGTTGTCCGGATAGCACATTTGAGGTCGCCTGTAAAGTTTCGTGCCACAAAAGTCAACGTAGGCCAAACTCCTTTCCCCTACAACTCAGAGGTCTGAAATCGAAATATGTTGTCCAGATAGCACCTCTAGGGTGGCCTGTAAAGTTTCGTGCCACAAAAGTCAACGTAGGCCAAACTCCTTCCCCTGACATCCCAGAGGTCTGAAATTGTAATATGTTGTCCGGATATCACATTTGAGGTCGCCTGTAAAGTTTCGTGCCACAAAAGTCAACGTAGGCCAAACTCCTTTCCCCTACAACTCAGAGGTCTGAAATCGAAATATGTTGTCCAGATAGCACCTCTAAGGTTGCCTGTAAAGTTTCGTGCCACAGAAGTCAACGTTGGCCAAACTCCTTCCCCCGACAACCCAGAGGTCTGAAATTGAAATATGTTGTCCGGATAGCACATTTGAGGTTGCCTGTAAAGTTTTGTGCCACAGAAGTCAACGTAGGCCAAACTCCTTCCCCCGACAACCCAGAGGTCTGAAATTGAAATATGTTGTCCGGATAGCACATTTGAGGTTGCCTGTAAAGTTTTGTGCCACAGAAGTCAACGTAGGCCAAACTCCTTCCCCTGACAACCCAAAGGTCTGATATCGAAATATGTTGTCCAAATGGCACTTCTGGTGTTGTTTGTAAAGTTTCGTGTTACAGAAGTCAACGTAGGCCAAAATCCTTCACCCGACATCCCAGAGGTCTGAAATTGTAATATGTTGTCCGGATAGCACATTTGAGGTTGCCTGTAAAGTTTCGTGCCACAGAAGTCAACGTTGGCCAAACTCCTTCCCCCGACAACCCAGAGGTCTGAAATTGAAATATGTTGTCCGGATAGCACATTTGAGGTCGCCTGTAAAGTTTCGTGCCACAAAAGTCAACGTAGGCCAAACTCCTTCCCCCGACAACGCAGAGGTCTGAAATTGAAATATGTTGTCCAGATAGCACCTCTTGGGTTGCCTGTAAAGTTTCGTGCCACGAATGTCAACGTAGGCCAAACTCCTTCCCCCGACAACGCAGAGATCTGAAATTGAAATATGTTGTCCGGATAGCACATTTGAGGTTGCATGTAAAGTTTCGTGCCACAGAAGTCAACGTTGGCCAAACTCCTTCCCCCGACAACCCAGAGGTCTGAAATTGAAATATGTTGTCCGGATAGCACATTTGAGGTTGCCTGTAAAGTTTCGTGCCACAGAAGTCAACGTAGGCCAAACTCCTTCCCCTGACAACCCAAAGGTCTGATATCGAAATATGTTGTCCAAATGGCACTTCTGGTGTTGTTTGTAAAGTTTCGTGTTACAGAAGTCAACGTAGGCCAAAATCCTTCACCCGACATCCCAGAGGTCTGAAATTGTAATATGTTGTCCGGATAGCACATTTGAGGTTGCCTGTAAAGTTTCGTGCCACAGAAGTCAACGTTGGCCAAACTCCTTCCCCCGACAACCCAGAGGTCTGAAATTGAAATATGTTGTCCGGATAGCACATTTGAGGTCGCCTGTAAAGTTTCGTGCCACAAAAGTCAACGTAGGCCAAACTCCTTCCCCCGACAACCCAGAGGTCTGAAATTGAAATATGTTGTCCGGATAGCACATTTGAGGTTGCCTGTAAAGTTTTGTGCCACAGAAGTCAACGTAGGCCAAACTCCTTCCCCTGACAACCCAAAGGTCTGATATCGAAATATGTTGTCCAAATGGCACTTCTGGTGTTGTTTGTAAAGTTTCGTGTTACAGAAGTCAACGTAGGCCAAAATCCTTCACCCGACATCCCAGAGGTCTGAAATTGTGATATGTTGTCCGGATAGCACATTTGAGGTTGCCTGTAAAGTTTCGTGCCACAGAAGTCAACGTTGGCCAAACTCCTTCCCCCGACAACCCAGAGGTCTGAAATTGAAATATGTTGTCCGGATAGCACATTTGAGGTCGCCTGTAAAGTTTCGTGCCACAAAAGTCAACGTAGGCCAAACTCCTTCCCCCGACAACGCAGAGGTCTGAAATTGAAATATGTTGTCCAGATAGCACCTCTAGGGTTGCCTGTAAAGTTTCGTGCCACGAATGTCAACGTAGGCCAAACTCCTTCCCCCGACAACGCAGAGATCTGAAATTGAAATATGTTGTCCGGATAGCATATTTGAGGTTGCATGTAAAGTTTCGAGCCACAGAAGTCAACGTTGGCCAAACTCCTTCCCCCGACAACCCAGAGGTCTGAAATTGAAATATGTTGTCCGGATAGCACATATGAGGTTGCCTGTAAAGTTTCGTGCCACAGAAGTCAACGTAGGCCAAACTCCTTCCCCTGACAACCCAAAGGTCTGATATCGAAATATGTTGTCCGGATAGCACATTTGAGGTCGCCTGTAAAGTTTCGTGCCACAGAAGTCAACGTAGGCCAAACTCCTTCCCCCGACAACCCAGAGGTCTAAAATTTAAATATGTTGTCCGGATAGCACATTTGAGGTCGCCTGTAAAGTTTCGTGCCACAAAAGTCAACGTAGGCCAAACTCCTTTCCCCTACAACTCAGAGGTCTGAAATCGAAATATGTTGTCCAGATAGCACCTCTAGGGTTGCCTGTAAAGTTTCGTGCCACAAAAGTCAACGTAGGCCAAACTCCTTCCCCCGACATCCCAGAGGTCTGAAATTGTAATATGTTGTCCGGATAGCACCTCTAGGGTTGCCTGTAAAGTTTCGTGCCACGAATGTCAACGTAGGCCAAACTCCTTCCCCCGACAACGCAGAGATCTGAAATTGAAATATGTTGTCCGGATAGCACATTTGAGGTTGCATGTAAAGTTTCGTGCCACAGAAGTCAACGTTGGCCAAACTCCTTCCCCCGACAACCCAGAGGTCTGAAATTGAAATATGTTGTCCGGATAGCACATTTGAGGTTGCCTGTAAAGTTTCGTGCCACAGAAGTCAACGTAGGCCAAACTCCTTCCCCCGACAACCCAGAGGTCTGAAATTGAAATATGTTGTCCGGATAGCACATTTGAGGTTGCCTGTAAAGTTTCGTGCCACAGAAGTCAACGTAGGCCAAACTCCTTCCCCCGACAACCCAGAGGTCTGAAATTGAAATATGTTGTCCGGATAGCACATTTGAGGTCGCCTGTAAAGTTTCGTGCCACAAAAGTCAACGTAGGCCAAACTCCTTTCCCCTACAACTCAGAGGTCTGAAATCGAAATATGTTGTCCAGATAGCACCTCTAGGGTGGCCTGTAAAGTTTCGTGCCACAGAAGTCAACGTTGGCCAAACTCCTTCCCCCGACAACCCAGAGGTCTGAAATTGAAATATGTTGTCCGGATAGCACATTTGAGGTCGCCTGTAAAGTTTCGTGCCACAAAAGTCAACGTAGGCCAAACTCCTTTCCCCTACAACTCAGAGGTCTGAAATCGAAATATGTTGTCCAGATAGCACCTCTAGGGTGGCCTGTAAAGTTTCGTGCCACAGAAGTCAACGTTGGCCAAACTCCTTCCCCCGACAACCCAGAGGTCTGAAATTGAAATATGTTGTCCGGATAGCACATTTGAGGTCGCCTGTAAAGTTTCGTGCCACAAAAGTCAACGTAGGCCAAACTCCTTCCCCCGACAACGCAGAGGTCTGAAATTGAAATATGTTGTCCAGATAGCACCTCTAGGGTTGCCTGTAAAGTTTCGTGCCACGAATGTCAACGTAGGCCAAACTCCTTCCCCCGACAACGCAGAGATCTGAAATTGAAATATGTTGTCCGGATAGCACATTTGAGGTTGCATGTAAAGTTTCGTGCCACAGAAGTCAACGTTGGCCAAACTCCTTCCCCCGACAACCCAGAGGTCTGAAATTGAAATATGTTGTCCGGATAGCACATTTGAGGTTGCCTGTAAAGTTTCGTGCCACAGAAGTCAACGTAGGCCAAACTCCTTCCCCTGACAACCCAAAGGTCTGATATCGAAATATGTTGTCCAAATGGCACTTCTGGTGTTGTTTGTAAAGTTTCGTGTTACAGAAGTCAACGTAGGCCAAAATCCTTCACCCGACATCCCAGAGGTCTGAAATTGTAATATGTTGTCCGGATAGCACATTTGAGGTTGCCTGTAAAGTTTCGTGCCACAGAAGTCAACGTTGGCCAAACTCCTTCCCCCGACAACCCAGAGGTCTGAAATTGAAATATGTTGTCCGGATAGCACATTTGAGGTTGCCTGTAAAGTTTTGTGCCACAAAAGTCAACGTAGGCCAAACTCCTTCCCCTGACAACCCAAAGGTCTGATATCGAAATATGTTGTCCAAATGGCACTTCTGGTGTTGTTTGTAAAGTTTCGTGTTACAGAAGTCAACGTAGGCCAAAATCCTTCACCCGACATCCCAGAGGTCTGAAATTGTAATATGTTGTCCGGATAGCACATTTGAGGTTGCCTGTAAAGTTTCGTGCCACAGAAGTCAACGTTGGCCAAACTCCTTCCCCCGACAACCCAGAGGTCTGAAATTGAAATATGTTGTCCGGATAGCACATTTGAGGTTGCCTGTAAAGTTTTGTGCCACAAAAGTCAACGTAGGCCAAACTCCTTCCCCTGACAACCCAAAGGTCTGATATCGAAATATGTTGTCCAAATGGCACTTCTGGTGTTGTTTGTAAAGTTTCGTGTTACAGAAGTCAACGTAGGCCAAAATCCTTCACCCGACATCCCAGAGGTCTGAAATTGTGATATGTTGTCCGGATAGCACATTTGAGGTTGCCTGTAAAGTTTCGTGCCACAGAAGTCAATGTTGGCCAAACTCCTTCCCCCGACAACCCAGAGGTCTGAAATTGAAATATGTTGTCCGGATAGCACATTTGAGGTCGCCTGTAAAGTTTCGTGCCACAAAAGTCAACGTAGGCCAAACTCCTTCCCCCGACAACGCAGAGGTCTGAAATTGAAATATGTTGTCCAGATAGCACCTCTAGGGTTGCCTGTAAAGTTTCGTGCCACGAATGTCAACGTAGGCCAAACTCCTTCCCCCGACAACGCAGAGATCTGAAATTGAAATATGTTGTCCGGATAGCACATTTGAGGTTGCATGTAAAGTTTCGAGCCACAGAAGTCAACGTTGGCCAAACTCCTTCCCCCGACAACCCAGAGGTCTGAAATTGAAATATGTTGTCCGGATAGCACATTTGAGGTTGCCTGTAAAGTTTCGTGCCACAGAAGTCAACGTAGGCCAAACTCCTTCCCCTGACAACCCAAAGGTCTGATATCGAAATATAATGTCCAAATGGCACTTCTGGTGTTGTTTGTAAAGTTTCGTGTTACAGAAGTCAACGTAGGCCAAAATCCTTCACCCGACATCCCAGAGGTCTGAAATTGTAATATGTTGTCCGGATAGCACATTTGAGGTTGCCTGTAAAGTTTCGTGCCACAAAAGTCAACGTAGGCCAAACTCCTTCCCCCGACAACGCAGAGGTCTGAAATTGAAATATGTTGTCCGGATAGCACCTCTAGGGTTGCCTGTAAAGTTTCGTGCCACGAATGTCAACGTAGGCCAAACTCCTTCCCCCGACAACGCAGAGATCTGAAATTGAAATATGTTGTCCGGATAGCACATTTGAGGTTGCATGTAAAGTTTCGTGCCACAGAAGTCAACGTTGGCCAAACTCCTTCCCCCGACAACCTAGAGGTCTGAAATTGTAATATGTTGTCCGGATAGCACCTCTAGGGTTGCCTGTAAAGTTTCGTGCCACGAATGTCAACGTAGGCCAAACTCCTTCCCCCGACAACGCAGAGATCTGAAATTGAAATATGTTGTCCGGATAGCACATTTGAGGTTGCCTGTAAAGTTTCGTGCCACAGAAGTCAACGTAGGCCAAACTCCTTCCCCTGACAACCCAAAGGTCTGATATCGAAATATGTTGTCCAAATGGCACTTCTGGTGTTGTTTGTAAAGTTTCGTGTTACAGAAGTCAACGTAGGCCAAAATCCTTCACCCGACATCCCAGAGGTCTGAAATTGTAATATGTTGTCCGGATAGCACATTTGAGGTCGCCTGTAAAGTTTCGTGCCACAGAAGTCAACGTTGGCCAAACTCCTTCCCCCGACAACCCAGAGGTCTGAAATTGAAATATGTTGTCCGGATAGCACATTTGAGGCCGCCTGTAAAGTTTCGTGCCACAGAAGTCAACGTAGGCCAAACTCCTTCCCCCGACAACCCAGAGGTCTAAAATTTAAATATGTTGTCCGGATAGCACATTTGAGGTCGCCTGTAAAGTTTCGTGCCACAAAAGTCAACGTAGGCCAAACTCCTTTCCCCTACAACTCAGAGGTCTGAAATCGAAATATGTTGTCCAGATAGCACCTCTAGGGTTGCCTGTAAAGTTTCGTGCCACAAAAGTCAACGTAGGCCAAACTCCTTCCCCCGACATCCCAGAGGTCTGAAATTGTAATATGTTGTCCGGATATCACATTTGAGGTCGCCTGTAAAGTTTCGTGCCACAAAAGTCAACGTAGGCCAAACTCCTTCCCCCGACATCCCAGAGGTCTGAAATTGTAATATGTTGTCCGGATAGCACCTCTAGGGTTGCCTGTAAAGTTTCGTGCCACGAATGTCAACGTAGGCCAAACTCCTTCCCCCGACAACGCAGAGATCTGAAATTGAAATATGTTGTCCGGATAGCACATTTGAGGTTGCATGTAAAGTTTCGTGCCACAGAAGTCAACGTTGGCCAAACTCCTTCCCCCGACAACCCAGAGGTCTGAAATTGAAATATGTTGTCCGGATAGCACATTTGAGGTTGCCTGTAAAGTTTCGTGCCACAGAAGTCAACGTAGGCCAAACTCCTTCCCCTGACAACCCAAAGGTCTGATATCGAAATATGTTGTCCAAATGGCACTTCTGGTGTTGTTTGTAAAGTTTCGTGTTACAGAAGTCAACGTAGGCCAAAATCCTTCACCCGACATCCCAGAGGTCTGAAATTGTAATATGTTGTCCGGATAGCACATTTGAGGTTGCCTGTAAAGTTTCGTGCCACAGAAGTCAACGTAGGCCAAACTCCTTCCCCTGACAACCCAAAGGTCTGATATCGAAATATGTTGTCCAAATGGCACTTCTGGTGTTGTTTGTAAAGTTTCGTGTTACAGAAGTCAACGTAGGCCAAAATCCTTCACCCGACATCCCAGAGGTCTGAAATTGTAATATGTTGTCCGGATAGCACATTTGAGGTTGCCTGTAAAGTTTCGTGCCACAGAAGTCAACGTTGGCCAAACTCCTTCCCCCGACAATCCAGAGGTCTGAAATTGAAATATGTTGTCCGGATAGCACATTTGAGGTCGCCTGTAAAGTTTCGTGCCACAGAAGTCAACGTAGGCCAAACTCCTTCCCCCGACAACCCAGAGGTCTAAAATTTAAATATGTTGTCCGGATAGCACATTTGAGGTCGCCTGTAAAGTTTCGTGCCACAAAAGTCAACGTAGGCCAAACTCCTTTCCCCTACAACTCAGAGGTCTGAAATCGAAATATGTTGTCCAGATAGCACCTCTAGGGTTGCCTGTAAAGTTTCGTGCCACAAAAGTCAACGTAGGCCAAACTCCTTCCCCCGACATCCCAGAGGTCTGAAATTGTAATATGTTGTCCGGATATCACATTTGAGGTCGCCTGTAAAGTTTCGTGCCACAAAAGTCAACGTAGGCCAAACTCCTTCCCCCGACATCCCAGAGGTCTGAAATTGTAATATGTTGTCCGGATAGCACCTCTAGGGTTGCCTTTAAAGTTTCGTGCCACGAATGTCAACGTAGGCCAAACTCCTTCCCCCGACAACGCAGAGATCTGAAATTGAAATATGTTGTCCAGATAGCACCTCTAGGGTGGCCTGTAAAGTTTCGTGCCACAAAAGTCAACGTAGGCCAAACTCCTTCCCTCGACATCCCAGAGGTCTGAAATTGTAATATGTTGTCCGGATATCACATTTGAGGTCGCCTGTAAAGTTTCGTGCCACAAAAGTCAACGTAGGCCAAACTCCTTTCCCCTACATCTCAGAGGTCTGAAATCGAAATATGTTGTCCAGATAGCACCTCTAGGGTGGCCTGTAAAGTTTCGTGCCACAGAAGTCAACGTTGGCCAAACTCCTTCCCCCGACAACCCAGAGGTCTGAAATTGAAATATGTTGTCCGGATAGCACATTTGAGGTCGCCTGTAAAGTTTCGTGCCACAAAAGTCAACGTAGGCCAAACTCCTTCCCCCGACAACGCAGAGGTCTGAAATTGAAATATGTTGTCCAGATAGCACCTCTAGGGTTGCCTGTAAAGTTTCGTGCCACGAATGTCAACGTAGGCCAAACTCCTTCCCCCGACAACGCAGAGATCTGAAATTGAAATATGTTGTCCGGATAGCACATTTGAGGTTGCATGTAAAGTTTCGAGCCACAGAAGTCAACGTTGGCCAAACTCCTTCCCCCGACAACCCAGAGGTCTGAAATTGAAATATGTTGTCCGGATAGCACATTTGAGGTTGCCTGTAAAGTTTCGTGCCACAGAAGTCAACGTAGGCCAAACTCCTTCCCCTGACAACCCAAAGGTCTGATATCGAAATATGTTGTCCAAATGGCACTTCTGGTGTTGTTTGTAAAGTTTCGTGTTACAGAAGTCAACGTAGGCCAAAATCCTTCACCCGACATCCCAGAGGTCTGAAATTGTAATATGTTGTCCGGATAGCACATTTGAGGTTGCCTGTAAAGTTTCGTGCCACAAAAGTCAACGTAGGCCAAACTCCTTCCCCCGACAACGCAGAGGTCTGAAATTGAAATATGTTGTCCGGATAGCACCTCTAGGGTTGCCTGTAAAGTTTCGTGCCACGAATGTCAACGTAGGCCAAACTCCTTCCCCCGACAACGCAGAGATCTGAAATTGAAATATGTTGTCCGGATAGCACATTTGAGGTTGCATGTAAAGTTTCGTGCCACAGAAGTCAACGTTGGCCAAACTCCTTCCCCCGACAACCCAGAGGTCTGAAATTGTAATATGTTGTCCGGATAGCACCTCTAGGGTTGCCTGTAAAGTTTCGTGCCACGAATGTCAACGTAGGCCAAACTCCTTCCCCCGACAACGCAGAGATCTGAAATTGAAATATGTTGTCCGGATAGCACATTTGAGGTTGCCTGTAAAGTTTCGTGCCACAGAAGTCAACGTAGGCCAAACTCCTTCCCCTGACAACCCAAAGGTCTGATATCGAAATATGTTGTCCAAATGGCACTTCTGGTGTTGTTTGTAAAGTTTCGTGTTACAGAAGTCAACGTAGGCCAAAATCCTTCACCCGACATCCCAGAGGTCTGAAATTGTAATATGTTGTCCGGATAGCACATTTGAGGTTGCCTGTAAAGTTTCGTGCCACAGAAGTCAACGTTGGCCAAACTCCTTCCCCCGACAACCCAGAGGTCTGAAATTGAAATATGTTGTCCGGATAGCACATTTGAGGTCGCCTGTAAAGTTTCGTGCCACAAAAGTCAACGTAGGCCAAACTCCTTCCCCCGACAACCCAGAGGTCTGAAATTGAAATATGTTGTCCGGATAGCACATTTGAGGTTGCCTGTAAAGTTTTGTGCCACAAAAGTCAACGTAGGCCAAACTCCTTCCCCTGACAACCCAAAGGTCTGATATCGAAATATGTTGTCCAAATGGCACTTCTGGTGTTGTTTGTAAAGTTTCGTGTTACAGAAGTCAACGTAGGCCAAAATCCTTCACCCGACATCCCAGAGGTCTGAAATTGTGATATGTTGTCCGGATAGCACATTTGAGGTTGCCTGTAAAGTTTCGTGCCACAGAAGTCAACGTTGGCCAAACTCCTTCCCCCGACAACCCAGAGGTCTGAAATTGAAATATGTTGTCCGGATAGCACATTTGAGGTCGCCTGTAAAGTTTCGTGCCACAAAAGTCAACGTAGGCCAAACTCCTTCCCCCGACAACGCAGAGGTCTGAAATTGAAATATGTTGTCCAGATAGCACCTCTAGGGTTGCCTGTAAAGTTTCGTGCCACGAATGTCAACGTAGGCCAAACTCCTTCCCCCGACAACGCAGAGATCTGAAATTGAAATATGTTGTCCGGATAGCACATTTGAGGTTGCATGTAAAGTTTCGTGCCACAGAAGTCAACGTTGGCCAAACTCCTTCCCCCGACAACCCAGAGGTCTGAAATTGAAATATGTTGTCCGGATAGCACATTTGAGGTTGCCTGTAAAGTTTCGTGCCACAGAAGTCAACGTAGGCCAAACTCCTTCCCCTGACAACCCAAAGGTCTGATATCGAAATATGTTGTCCAAATGGCACTTCTGGTGTTGTTTGTAAAGTTTCGTGTTACAGAAGTCAACGTAGGCCAAAATCCTTCACCCGACATCCCAGAGGTCTGAAATTGTAATATGTTGTCCGGATAGCACATTTGAGGTTGCCTGTAAAGTTTCGTGCCACAGAAGTCAACGTTGGCCAAACTCCTTCCCCCGACAACCCAGAGGTCTGAAATTGAAATATGTTGTCCGGATAGCACATTTGAGGTCGCCTGTAAAGTTTCGTGCCACAAAAGTCAACGTAGGCCAAACTCCTTCCCCCGACAACCCAGAGGTCTGAAATTGAAATATGTTGTCCGGATAGCACATTTGAGGTTGCCTGTAAAGTTTTGTGCCACAAAAGTCAACGTAGGCCAAACTCCTTCCCCTGACAACCCAAAGGTCTGATATCGAAATATGTTGTCCAAATGGCACTTCTGGTGTTGTTTGTAAAGTTTCGTGTTACAGAAGTCAACGTAGGCCAAAATCCTTCACCCGACATCCCAGAGGTCTGAAATTGTGATATGTTGTCCGGATAGCACATTTGAGGTTGCCTGTAAAGTTTCGTGCCACAGAAGTCAACGTTGGCCAAACTCCTTCCCCCGACAACCCAGAGGTCTGAAATTGAAATATGTTGTCCGGATAGCACATTTGAGGTCGCCTGTAAAGTTTCGTGCCACAAAAGTCAACGTAGGCCAAACTCCTTCCCCCGACAACGCAGAGGTCTGAAATTGAAATATGTTGTCCAGATAGCACCTCTAGGGTTGCCTGTAAAGTTTCGTGCCACGAATGTCAACGTAGGCCAAACTCCTTCCCCCGACAACGCAGAGATCTGAAATTGAAATATGTTGTCCGGATAGCACATTTGAGGTTGCATGTAAAGTTTCGAGCCACAGAAGTCAACGTTGGCCAAACTCCTTCCCCCGACAACCCAGAGGTCTGAAATTGAAATATGTTGTCCGGATAGCACATTTGAGGTTGCCTGTAAAGTTTCGTGCCACAGAAGTCAACGTAGGCCAAACTCCTTCCCCTGACAACCCAAAGGTCTGATATCGAAATATGTTGTCCAAATGGCACTTCTGGTGTTGTTTGTAAAGTTTCGTGTTACAGAAGTCAACGTAGGCCAAAATCCTTCACCCGACATCCCAGAGGTCTGAAATTGTAATATGTTGTCCGGATAGCACATTTGAGGTTGCCTGTAAAGTTTCGTGCCACAAAAGTCAACGTAGGCCAAACTCCTTCCCCCGACAACGCAGAGGTCTGAAATTGAAATATGTTGTCCGGATAGCACATTTGAGGTTGCCTGTAAAGTTTCGTGCCACGAATGTCAACGTAGGCCAAACTCCTTCCCCCGACAACGCAGAGATCTGAAATTGAAATATGTTGTCCGGATAGCACATTTGAGGTTGCCTGTAAAGTTTCGTGCCACAGAAGTCAACGTAGGCCAAACTCCTTCCCCTGACAACCCAAAGGTCTGATATCGAAATATGTTGTCCAAATGGCACTTCTGGTGTTGTTTGTAAAGTTTCGTGTTACAGAAGTCAACGTAGGCCAAAATCCTTCACCCGACATCCCAGAGGTCTGAAATTGTAATATGTTGTCCGGATAGCACATTTGAGGTCGCCTGTAAAGTTTCGTGCCACAGAAGTCAACGTTGGCCAAACTCCTTCCCCCGACAACCCAGAGGTCTGAAATTGAAATATGTTGTCCGGATAGCACATTTGAGGCCGCCTGTAAAGTTTCGTGCCACAGAAGTCAACGTAGGCCAAACTCCTTCCCCCGACAACCCAGAGGTCTAAAATTTAAATATGTTGTCCGGATAGCACATTTGAGGTCGCCTGTAAAGTTTCGTGCCACAAAAGTCAACGTAGGCCAAACTCCTTTCCCCTACAACTCAGAGGTCTGAAATCGAAATATGTTGTCCAGATAGCACCTCTAGGGTTGCCTGTAAAGTTTCGTGCCAAAAAAGTCAACGTAGGCCAAACTCCTTCCCCCGACATCCCAGAGGTCTGAAATTGTAATATGTTGTCCGGATATCACATTTGAGGTCGCCTGTAAAGTTTCGTGCCACAAAAGTCAACGTAGGCCAAACTCCTTCCCCCGACATCCCAGAGGTCTGAAATTGTAATATGTTGTCCGGATAGCACCTCTAGGGTTGCCTGTAAAGTTTCGTGCCACGAATGTCAACGTAGGCCAAACTCCTTCCCCCGACAACGCAGAGATCTGAAATTGAAATATGTTGTCCGGATAGCACATTTGAGGTTGCATGTAAAGTTTCGTGCCACAGAAGTCAACGTTGGCCAAACTCCTTCCCCCGACAACCCAGAGGTCTGAAATTGAAATATGTTGTCCGGATAGCACATTTGAGGTTGCCTGTAAAGTTTCGTGCCACAGAAGTCAACGTAGGCCAAACTCCTTCCCCTGACAACCCAAAGGTCTGATATCGAAATATGTTGTCCAAATGGCACTTCTGGTGTTGTTTGTAAAGTTTCGTGTTACAGAAGTCAACGTAGGCCAAAATCCTTCACCCGACATCCCAGAGGTCTGAAATTGTAATATGTTGTCCGGATAGCACATTTGAGGTTGCCTGTAAAGTTTCGTGCCACAGAAGTCAACGTAGGCCAAACTCCTTCCCCTGACAACCCAAAGGTCTGATATCGAAATATGTTGTCCAAATGGCACTTCTGGTGTTGTTTGTAAAGTTTCGTGTTACAGAAGTCAACGTAGGCCAAAATCCTTCACCCGACATCCCAGAGGTCTGAAATTGTAATATGTTGTCCGGATAGCACATTTGAGGTTGCCTGTAAAGTTTCGTGCCACAGAAGTCAACGTTGGCCAAACTCCTTCCCCCGACAATCCAGAGGTCTGAAATTGAAATATGTTGTCCGGATAGCACATTTGAGGTCGCCTGTAAAGTTTCGTGCCACAGAAGTCAACGTAGGCCAAACTCCTTCCCCCGACAACCCAGAGGTCTAAAATTTAAATATGTTGTCCGGATAGCACATTTGAGGTCGCCTGTAAAGTTTCGTGCCACAAAAGTCAACGTAGGCCAAACTCCTTTCCCCTACAACTCAGAGGTCTGAAATCGAAATATGTTGTCCAGATAGCACCTCTAGGGTTGCCTGTAAAGTTTCGTGCCACAAAAGTCAACGTAGGCCAAACTCCTTCCCCCGACATCCCAGAGGTCTGAAATTGTAATATGTTGTCCGGATATCACATTTGAGGTCGCCTGTAAAGTTTCGTGCCACAAAAGTCAACGTAGGCCAAACTCCTTCCCCCGACATCCCAGAGGTCTGAAATTGTAATATGTTGTCCGGATAGCACCTCTAGGGTTGCCTTTAAAGTTTCGTGCCACGAATGTCAACGTAGGCCAAACTCCTTCCCCCGACAACGCAGAGATCTGAAATTGAAATATGTTGTCCGGATAGCACATTTGAGGTTGCATGTAAAGTTTCGTGCCACAGAAGTCAACGTTGGCCAAACTCCTTCCCCCGACAACCCAGAGGTCTGAAATTGAAATATGTTGTCCGGATAGCACATTTGAGGTTGCCTGTAAAGTTTTGTGCCACAGAAGTCAACGTAGGCCAAACTCCTTCCCCTGACAACCCAAAGGTCTGATATCGAAATATGTTGTCCAAATGGCACTTCTGGTGTTGTTTGTAAAGTTTCGTGTTACAGAAGTCAACGTAGGCCAAAATCCTTCACCCGACATCCCAGAGGTCTGAAATTGTAATATGTTGTCCGGATAGCACATTTGAGGTTGCCTGTAAAGTTTCGTGCCACAGAAGTCAACGTTGGCCAAACTCCTTCCCCCGACAACCCAGAGGTCTGAAATTGAAATATGTTGTCCGGATAGCACATTTGAGGTCGCCTGTAAAGTTTCGTGCCACAAAAGTCAACGTAGGCCAAACTCCTTCCCCCGACAACGCAGAGGTCTGAAATTGAAATATGTTGTCCAGATAGCACCTCTAGGGTTGCCTGTAAAGTTTCGTGCCACGAATGTCAACGTAGGCCAAACTCCTTCCCCCGACAACGCAGAGATCTGAAATTGAAATATGTTGTCCGGATAGCACATTTGAGGTTGCCTGTAAAGTTTCGTGCCACAGAAGTCAACGTTGGCCAAACTCCTTCCCCCGACAACCCAGAGGTCTGAAATTGAAATATGTTGTCCGGATAGCACATTTGAGGTTGCCTGTAAAGTTTCGTGCCACAGAAGTCAACGTAGGCCAAACTCCTTCCCCTGACAACCCAAAGGTCTGATATCGAAATATGTTGTCCAAATGGCACTTCTGGTGTTGTTTGTAAAGTTTCGTGTTACAGAAGTCAACGTAGGCCAAAATCCTTCACCCGACATCCCAGAGGTCTGAAATTGTAATATGTTGTCCGGATAGCACATTTGAGGTTGCCTGTAAAGTTTCGTGCCACAAAAGTCAACGTAGGCCAAACTCCTTCCCCCGACAACGCAGAGGTCTGAAATTGAAATATGTTGTCCGGATAGCACCTCTAGGGTTGCCTGTAAAGTTTCGTGCCACGAATGTCAACGTAGGCCAAACTCCTTCCCCCGACAACGCAGAGATCTGAAATTGAAATATGTTGTCCAGATAGCACATTTGAGGTTGCATGTAAAGTTTCGTGCCACAGAAGTCAACGTTGGCCAAACTCCTTCCCCCGACAACCCAGAGGTCTGAAATTGTAATATGTTGTCCGGATAGCACCTCTAGGGTTGCCTGTAAAGTTTCGTGCCACGAATGTCAACGTAGGCCAAACTCCTTCCCCCGACAACGCAGAGATCTGAAATTGAAATATGTTGTCCGGATAGCACATTTGAGGTTGCCTGTAAAGTTTCGTGCCACAGAAGTCAACGTAGGCCAAACTCCTTCCCCTGACAACCCAAAGGTCTGATATCGAAATATGTTGTCCAAATGGCACTTCTGGTGTTGTTTGTAAAGTTTCGTGTTACAGAAGTCAACGTAGGCCAAAATCCTTCACCCGACATCCCAGAGGTCTGAAATTGTAATATGTTGTCCGGATAGCACATTTGAGGTTGCCTGTAAAGTTTCGTGCCACAGAAGTCAACGTTGGCCAAACTCCTTCCCCCGACAATCCAGAGGTCTGAAATTGAAATATGTTGTCCGGATAGCACATTTGAGGTCGCCTGTAAAGTTTCGTGCCACAGAAGTCAACGTAGGCCAAACTCCTTCCCCCGACAACCCAGAGGTCTAAAATTTAAATATGTTGTCCGGATAGCACATTTGAGGTCGCCTGTAAAGTTTCGTGCCACAAAAGTCAACGTAGGCCAAACTCCTTTCCCCTACAACTCAGAGGTCTGAAATCGAAATATGTTGTCCAGATAGCACCTCTAGGGTTGCCTGTAAAGTTTCGTGCCACAAAAGTCAACGTAGGCCAAACTCCTTCCCCCGACATCCCAGAGGTCTGAAATTGTAATATGTTGTCCGGATATCACATTTGAGGTCGCCTGTAAAGTTTCGTGCCACAAAAGTCAACGTAGGCCAAACTCCTTCCCCCGACATCCCAGAGGTCTGAAATTGTAATATGTTGTCCGGATAGCACCTCTAGGGTTGCCTGTAAAGTTTCGTGCCACGAATGTCAACGTAGGCCAAACTCCTTCCCCCGACAACGCAGAGATCTGAAATTGAAATATGTTGTCCGGATAGCACATTTGAGGTTGCATGTAAAGTTTCGTGCCACAGAAGTCAACGTTGGCCAAACTCCTTCCCCCGACAACCCAGAGGTCTGAAATTGAAATATGTTGTCCGGATAGCACATTTGAGGTTGCCTGTAAAGTTTTGTGCCACAGAAGTCAACGTAGGCCAAACTCCTTCCCCTGACAACCCAAAGGTCTGATATCGAAATATGTTGTCCAAATGGCACTTCTGGTGTTGTTTGTAAAGTTTCGTGTTACAGAAGTCAACGTAGGCCAAAATCCTTCACCCGACATCCCAGAGGTCTGAAATTGTAATATGTTGTCCGGATAGCACATTTGAGGTTGCCTGTAAAGTTTCGTGCCACAGAAGTCAACGTTGGCCAAACTCCTTCCCCCGACAACCCAGAGGTCTGAAATTGAAATATGTTGTCCGGATAGCACATTTGAGGTCGCCTGTAAAGTTTCGTGCCACAAAAGTCAACGTAGGCCAAACTCCTTCCCCCGACAACGCAGAGGTCTGAAATTGAAATATGTTGTCCAGATAGCACCTCTAGGGTTGCCTGTAAAGTTTCGTGCCACGAATGTCAACGTAGGCCAAACTCCTTCCCCCGACAACGCAGAGATCTGAAATTGAAATATGTTGTCCGGATAGCACATTTGAGGTTGCCTGTAAAGTTTCGTGCCACAGAAGTCAACGTTGGCCAAACTCCTTCCCCCGACAACCCAGAGGTCTGAAATTGAAATATGTTGTCCGGATAGCACATTTGAGGTTGCCTGTAAAGTTTCGTGCCACAGAAGTCAACGTAGGCCAAACTCCTTCCCCTGACAACCCAAAGGTCTGATATCGAAATATGTTGTCCAAATGGCACTTCTGGTGTTGTTTGTAAAGTTTCGTGTTACAGAAGTCAACGTAGGCCAAAATCCTTCACCCGACATCCCAGAGGTCTGAAATTGTAATATGTTGTCTGGATAGCACATTTGAGGTTGCCTGTAAAGTTTCGTGCCACAAAAGTCAACGTAGGCCAAACTCCTTCCCCCGACAACGCAGAGGTCTGAAATTGAAATATGTTGTCCGGATAGCACCTCTAGGGTTGCCTGTAAAGTTTCGTGCCACGAATGTCAACGTAGGCCAAACTCCTTCCCCCGACAACGCAGAGATCTGAAATTGAAATATGTTGTCCGGATAGCACATTTGAGGTTGCATGTAAAGTTTCGTGCCACAGAAGTCAACGTTGGCCAAACTCCTTCTCCCGACAACCCAGAGGTCTGAAATTGTAATATGTTGTCCGGATAGCACCTCTAGGGTTGCCTGTAAAGTTTCGTGCCACGAATGTCAACGTAGGCCAAACTCCTTCCCCCGACAACGCAGAGATCTGAAATTGAAATATGTTGTCCGGATAGCACATTTGAGGTTGCCTGTAAAGTTTCGTGCCACAGAAGTCAACGTAGGCCAAACTCCTTCCCCTGACAACCCAAAGGTCTGATATCGAAATATGTTGTCCAAATGGCACTTCTGGTGTTGTTTGTAAAGTTTCGTGTTACAGAAGTCAACGTAGGCCAAAATCCTTCACCCGACATCCCAGAGGTCTGAAATTGTAATATGTTGTCCGGATAGCACATTTGAGGTTGCCTGTAAAGTTTCGTGCCACAGAAGTCAACGTTGGCCAAACTCCTTCCCCCGACAACCCAGAGGTCTGAAATTGAAATATGTTGTCCGGATAGCACATTTGAGGTTGCATGTAAAGTTTCGTGCCACAGAAGTCAACGTTGGCCAAACTCCTTCCCCCGACAACCCAGAGGTCTGAAATTGAAATATGTTGTCCGGATAGCACATTTGAGGTTGCCTGTAAAGTTTCGTGCCACAGAAGTCAACGTAGGCCAAACTCCTTCCCCTGACAACCCAAAGGTCTGATATCGAAATATGTTGTCCAAATGGCACTTCTGGTGTTGTTTGTAAAGTTTCGTGTTACAGAAGTCAACGTAGGCCAAAATCCTTCACCCGACATCCCAGAGGTCTGAAATTGAAATATGTTGTCCGGATAGCACATTTGAGGTCGCCTGTAAAGTTTCGTGCCACAAAAGTCAACGTAGGCCAAACTCCTTCCCCCGACAACGCAGAGGTCTGAAATTGAAATATGTTGTCCGGATAGCACCTCTAGGGTTGCCTGTAAAGTTTTGTGCCACGAATGTCAACGTAGGCCAAACTCCTTCCCCCGACAACGCAGAGATCTGAAATTGAAATATGTTGTCCGGATAGCACATTTGAGGTTGCATGTAAAGTTTCGTGCCACAGAAGTCAACGTTGGCCAAACTCCTTCCCCCGACAACCCAGAGGTCTGAAATTGAAATATGTTGTCCGGATAGCACATTTGAGGTTGCCTGTAAAGTTTCGTGCCACAGAAGTCAACGTAGGCCAAACTCCTTCCCCCGACAACCCAGAGGTCTGAAATTGAAATATGTTGTCCAAATGGCACTTCTGGTGTTGTTTGTAAAGTTTCGTGTTACAGAAGTCAACGTAGGCCAAAATCCTTCACCCGACATCCCAGAGGTCTGAAATTGTAATATGTTGTCCAAATGGCACTTCTGGTGTTGTTTGTAAAGTTTCGTGTTACAGAAGTCAACGTAGGCCAAAATCCTTCACCCGACATCCCAGAGGTCTGAAATTGTAATATGTTGTCCGGATAGCACATTTGAGGTTGCCTGTAAAGTTTCGTGCCACAGAAGTCAACGTAGGCCAAACTCCTTCCCCTGACAACCCAGAGGTCTGAAATTGAAATATGTTGTCCGGATAGCACATTTGAGGTCGCCTGTAAAGTTTCGTGCCACAAAAGTCAACGTAGGCCAAACTCCTTTCCCCTACAACTCAGAGGTCTGAAATCGAAATATGTTGTCCAGATAGCACCTCTAGGGTTGCCTGTAAAGTTTCGTGACACAAAAGTCAACGTAGGCCAAACTCCTTCCCCCGACATCCCAGAGGTCTGAAATTGTAATATGTTGTCCAGATAGCACCTCTAGGGTTGCCTGTAAAGTTTCGTGCCACGAATGTCAACGTAGGCCAAACTCCTTCCCCCGACAACGCAGAGATCTGAAATTGAAATATGTTGTCCGGATAGCACATTTGAGGTTGCCTGTAAAGTTTCGTGCCACAGAAGTCAACGTTGGCCAAACTCCTTCCCCCGACAACCCAGAGGTCTGAAATTGAAATATGTTGTCCGGATAGCACATATGAGGTTGCATGTAAAGTTTCGTGCCACAGAAGTCAACGTTGGCCAAACTCCTTCCCCCGACAACCCAGAGGTCTGAAATTGAAATATGTTGTCCGGATAGCACATTTGAGGTCGCCTGTAAAGTTTCGTGCCACAAAAGTCAACGTAGGCCAAACTCCTTTCCCCTACAACTCAGAGGTCTGAAATCGAAATATGTTGTCCAGATAGCACCTCTAGGGTTGCCTGTAAAGTTTCGTGACACAAAAGTCAACGTAGGCCAAACTCCTTCCCCCGACATCCCAGAGGTCTGAAATTGTAATATGTTGTCCAGATAGCACCTCTAGGGTTGCCTGTAAAGTTTCGTGCCACGAATGTCAACGTAGGCCAAACTCCTTCCCCCGACAACGCAGAGATCTGAAATTGAAATATGTTGTCCGGATAGCACATTTGAGGTTGCCTGTAAAGTTTCGTGCCACAGAAGTCAACGTTGGCCAAACTCCTTCCCCCGACAACCCAGAGGTCTGAAATTGAAATATGTTGTCCGGATAGCACATATGAGGTTGCATGTAAAGTTTCGTGCCACAGAAGTCAACGTTGGCCAAACTCCTTCCCCCGACAACCCAGAGGTCTGAAATTGAAATATGTTGTCCGGATAGCACATTTGAGGTTGCCTGTAAAGTTTCGTGCCACAGAAGTCAACGTAGGCCAAACTCCTTCCCCTGACAACCCAGAGGTCTGAGATCGCAATATGTTGTCCGGATAGCACATTTGGGGTTGCCTGTGAAGTTTTATGCCACAGAAGTCAATGTAGGCCAAACTCCTTCCCCTGAAAACCCAGAGGTCTGAAATTGTAATATGTTTTCCGGAGAGCACATTTGAGGTTGTCTGTAAAGTTTCGTTAGACAGAAGTCAACGTAGGCCAAACTACTTAACCTGACAACCCAGAGGTCTGAAATTGTAATATGTTGTCCAAATAGTACCTATGGTGTTGCCTGTAAAGTTTCGTGCCTCAGAAGGCAACGTAGGCCAAAATCCTTCCTCTGACAACCCAGAGGTCTGAAATTGAAATATGTTGTCCAAATGGCACTTCTGGTGTTGTTTGTAAAGTTTCGTGTTACAGAAGTCAACGTAGGCCAAAATCCTTCACCCGACATCCCAGAGGTCTGAAATTGTAATATGTTGTCCGGATAGCACATTTGAGGTTGCCTGTAAAGTTTCGTGCCACAGAAGTCAACGTAGGCCAAACTCCTTCCCCTGACAACCCAGAGGTCTGAAATTGAAATATGTTGTCCGGATAGCACATTTGAGGTCGCCTGTAAAGTTTCGTGCCACAAAAGTCAACGTAGGCCAAACTCCTTTCCCCTACAACTCAGAGGTCTGAAATCGAAATATGTTGTCCAGATAGCACCTCTAGGGTTGCCTGTAAAGTTTCGTGACACAAAAGTCAACGTAGGCCAAACTCCTTCCCCCGACATCCCAGAGGTCTGAAATTGTAATATGTTGTCCAGATAGCACCTCTAGGGTTGCCTGTAAAGTTTCGTGCCACGAATGTCAACGTAGGCCAAACTCCTTCCCCCGACAACGCAGAGATCTGAAATTGAAATATGTTGTCCGGATAGCACATTTGAGGTTGCCTGTAAAGTTTCGTGCCACAGAAGTCAACGTTGGCCAAACTCCTTCCCCCGACAACCCAGAGGTCTGAAATTGAAATATGTTGTCCGGATAGCACATATGAGGTTGCATGTAAAGTTTCGTGCCACAGAAGTCAACGTTGGCCAAACTCCTTCCCCCGACAACCCAGAGGTCTGAAATTGAAATATGTTGTCCGGATAGCACATTTGAGGTCGCCTGTAAAGTTTCGTGCCACAAAAGTCAACGTAGGCCAAACTCCTTTCCCCTACAACTCAGAGGTCTGAAATCGAAATATGTTGTCCAGATAGCACCTCTAGGGTTGCCTGTAAAGTTTCGTGACACAAAAGTCAACGTAGGCCAAACTCCTTCCCCCGACATCCCAGAGGTCTGAAATTGTAATATGTTGTCCAGATAGCACCTCTAGGGTTGCCTGTAAAGTTTCGTGCCACGAATGTCAACGTAGGCCAAACTCCTTCCCCCGACAACGCAGAGATCTGAAATTGAAATATGTTGTCCGGATAGCACATTTGAGGTTGCCTGTAAAGTTTCGTGCCACAGAAGTCAACGTTGGCCAAACTCCTTCCCCCGACAACCCAGAGGTCTGAAATTGAAATATGTTGTCCGGATAGCACATATGAGGTTGCATGTAAAGTTTCGTGCCACAGAAGTCAACGTTGGCCAAACTCCTTCCCCCGACAACCCAGAGGTCTGAAATTGAAATATGTTGTCCGGATAGCACATTTGAGGTTGCCTGTAAAGTTTCGTGCCACAGAAGTCAACGTAGGCCAAACTCCTTCCCCTGACAACCCAGAGGTCTGAGATCGCAATATGTTGTCCGGATAGCACATTTGGGGTTGCCTGTGAAGTTTTATGCCACAGAAGTCAATGTAGGCCAAACTCCTTCCCCTGAAAACCCAGAGGTCTG
This sequence comes from Astyanax mexicanus, assembly GCF_023375975.1. Taxonomy (NCBI): domain Eukaryota; kingdom Metazoa; phylum Chordata; class Actinopteri; order Characiformes; family Acestrorhamphidae; genus Astyanax; species Astyanax mexicanus. Next base: position 65,434,675 of record NC_064410.1, on the reverse strand, counting down.
AAATTGTAATATGTTTTCCGGAGAGCACATTTGAGGTTGTCTGTAAAGTTTCGTTAGACAGAAGTCAACGTAGGCCAAACTACTTAACCTGACAACCCAGAGGTCTGAAATTGTAATATGTTGTCCAAATAGTACCTATGGTGTTGCCTGTAAAGTTTCGTGCCTCAGAAGGCAACGTAGGCCAAAATCCTTCCTCTGACAACCCAGAGGTCTGAAATTGAAATATGTTGTCCAAATGGGAATTTTGGTCTTGCCTGTAAAGTGTCATGCCACAGAAGTCAACGTAGGCCAAACTCCTTCCCCTGACAACCCAGAGGTCTGAGATCGTAATATGTTGTCCGGATAGCACATTTGGGGTTGCCTGTAAAGTTTTCTGCCACAGAAGTCAACGTAGGCCAAACTCCTTCCCCTGACATCCCAGAGGTCTGGAGCCATAGTACGTTGTCCAAGTGACACCTCTGGTATTGACTGTAAAGTTTTGTGCCACAGAAGTTAACTTAGGCCAAACTACTTCCCCTGACATGCCAGAGGACTAAATTCGTAACATGTTGTCCGGATAGCACATTTTGGGTTGCCTGTAAAGTTTTGTGACACAGAAGTCAACGTAGGCCAAACTCCTTCCCCTGACAATCCAGAGGTCTAAATTTGTAATATGTTGTCCGGATAGCACATTTGGGGTAGCCTGTAAATTTTCGTGAGACAGAAGTAAACGTAGGCCAAACTCCTTCTCCTGACAATCCAGAAGTCTGAAATTGAAATATGTTGCACAAAAGACACCTCTGGTGTTGCCTGTAATGTTTGGTGTTACTGAAGTCAACGTAGGCCAAACTCCTTCCCCTGACAACCCAGAGGTCTGAAATCGTAATATGTTGTCCGGATAGCACATTTGGGGTAGCCTGTAAAGTTTCGTGAGACAGAAGTAAACGTAGGCCAAACTCCTTCTCCTGACAACCCAGAGGTCTGAAATGGAAATATGTTGTCTAAATGGCTCCTCTGGGGTTGTCTGTAAAGTTTCGTGCTATAGAAGTCAACGTGGGCCAAACTCCTTCCCCTGACATCCCAAAGGTCTGAAATCACAGTTTATTGTCTAAGTGGCACCTCTGGGTTCGCTTGTGAAGTTTCGTCCCATAGAAGTTAACAGAGACCAAACTCCTTCCCCTGATAACCCAGAGGTCTGAAATCATAGTATGTTTTCCATATTGCACCTTTGGGGTTGCCTGTAAAGTTTCGTGCCAAAGAAGTTAACGTGGGCCAAACTCCTTCCGCTGACATCTCAGAGGTTTGAAATCGCAATATGTTACTCAAATGGCACCTCTGGGGTTGCCTGTAAAGTTTCGTGCCACAAAAGTCAACGTAGACCAAACTCCTTCCCCTGACAACCCAGAACTTTGAAATCATAGTATGCTGTCCAAATGGCACCTCTGGGGTTGCCTGTTAAGTTTCATCTCATAGAAGTTAAAGTAGACCAAACTCCTTCCCCTGACAACCCAGAGGTCTGAAATCATAGTATGTTTTCCAAATGGTACCAAGTGGGGTTGCCTGTAAAGTTTCGTGCCAAAGAAGTTAAAGTGGGCCAAACTTCTTCCCCTGACATCCCAGAGGTTTGAAATCGCAATGTGTTACTCAAATAGCACCTCTGGGGTTGCCTGTAAAAATTCGTAGCATTGAAGTCAACATGGACCAAAGTCCTTCCCCTGACATCCCAGAGGTCTGAAATCATAGTAAGTTTTTCAAATGGCACCTCTGGGGTTGCCTGTAAAGTTTTGTGCCAAAGAAGTTAACGTGGGCCAAACTCCTTCCCCCAACATCCCAGAGGTTTGAAATCGCAATATGTTATCCAAATGGCACCTCTGGGCTTGCCTGTTAAATTTCGTCTCATAGAAGTTAACGTAGACCAAACTCCTTCCCCCGACTACCCAGAGTTCTGAAATCGAAATATGTTTTCCGAATGGCACCTCTGGGGTTGCCTGTAAAGTTTTGTCACATAGAAGTTAACATGGGCCAAACTCCTTCCCTGATAACCCAGAGGTCTGAAATCATAGTATGTTGTCCAAGTGGCACCTCTGGGGTTGCCTGTAAATTTTTGTGCCAAAGAAGTTAACGTGGGCCAAAATCCTTCCCCCGACAACCTAGAGGTCTGAATACACAGTACTGGACCCTTACCAAATGAACTTGCACTACATACCCAATACCTGCACTACTGCTATATTGCATGGGTCAATACACACTTTAATTCCCCCAAAACTGTGAACTTTAAGTACTTTACGCACTCATTCACTTTACCAGCCTTAAGCTATATAACATATTTGCACTACTGTTATACACGTTTTATTTATACTGTCATTCCATCTCAATCACCATCAATATTTCACTATTGTCTTCCGTTTTACGTATGTTTATTGTGTCTTGTTGTATTGTACATATGTGTCTCCCACTCTTTTAGATTATATATCTTATTTCTTTTTACTTATATTTCTATATCTATTTCTCCCCCACCACTACTGCACCTTGTTTTTGTCTCATGTATGTCTATTTGTGTCCCTGCTGTATTGTACTCATAGTGTCTCCCATTCTCCTTTATTATATCTATTATCTGTACTTGCTGTAAAATTGGGAAGGAGAGTAACGTAATTTCAATTCTCAGTATGTCCTGTACATATGCAGTATTGACAATAAAACTACTTGACTTGACTTGATCATAGTATGTTGTCCAAGTGGCACCTCTGGGGTTGCCTGCCAAGTTTCGTGTGTCAGTACCCTCCGTAAGCCAAACTCCTTCCCCCTACCTCCCAGAGGTCCGACTTCACAGGCAGTGGTCCAAGTGACATCCGCGGGGTTGCTTGCCGAGTTTCGTAAGTCAGAAACCTCTGTAGGCAAAACTCTGTCTCCTGACCTCTCAGAGGTCTACCGTCACAGGCAGTGGTCCATGATGCACCCGCGGGGTTGCCTGCCGAGTTTCATATGTCAGAACCCTCCATAGGCCAAGCTCTTCCCTCAACTTCCCAGAGGTTCGCCGTCACAGACCTGGCTCCAAGAGGAATCCCCAGGGTCGCCTGCAGAGTTTCATGTCACAGAAGCTTTCGTAGTCCAAACTCCATCCCCCGACCTCCGAGGTCAGGCCTTGGTTAACGAGGCATCCACAGGGCCGCCTGCTGAGTTTTGTGTGGGGGTTTCCTGAGGGGCCTCCTCTATGATTCTTATCACTTTATTCTGTTCTACCACTTTCAGAACAGTAACCCTAATTGCCATTTCCAAATGTCATTTACCTTTTTCTCAAGTTTCCCAACATTAATATCACACGTGATCCGGTGATATTACACTGTTCTATTATACCACTTCCAGAACAATAACCCTAAATTATATTTCCAAATGTCATTTACCTTTTTTCATAGGTGCCCAAAGTCTCGAATTGACCAAAAGTGGTCAGGTGGTATCAAATGGTCCTTCTCTATGATTCTAAACACTTTGTTCTATGCCACCACTTTCTGAACTGTAACCCTAATTGGCTTTTATAAAATTTCAATGACCTTTTTCATAAGTTTCCACAAGTCTCAACTTTACAAAGAGTAATCAGATGGCATCAGGGTCCTCTATGATTCTGAACATTTGTTTTATTCTACCACTTTCAGAACAGTAACCCTAATTGGCATTTCTACAATTTCAATGAACATTTTTGTAAGTTTCCAAATGTCCCACATTGGTGACAAATAATCAGATGGCATCAAGGGGCCCTCCTTTATGAACACTTTGTTCTATTCTACCACTTTTTAAACAGTAACCATAATTGGCATTTTTAAAATGTCATTGACCTTTTTTCCCAAAGTCCCACCTTGAAGAAAAGTGATCAGTTGGCATCAGAGGGACCTCCTCTATAATTCTGTACACTCCTTTCTATTTTACCACTTTCTGAACAGTAACCCTAAATTATATTTCCTAATGTCATTTACCTTTTTTCATAGGTTTCCTAAAGTCCACACTTGACCAAAAGTGCTTGTGGGGCATCAGAGTGCCCTCTACTTTAATAATCAACATTGTGTTCTGTTCTGCCACTTTCAAAACAGCAACCCTAATTGGCATGTCCAAATGTCATTTACCTTCTTTCCTAGTTTTCCCAAATTCCCACCTTCATGAAAAGTGATCAGATTGTATCAGGGGCCCTCCTCTATTATTCTAAAGACTTTGTTCTTTTCTACCACTTTCAGAACAGTAACCCTAATTGGCATTTTTAAAATTTCAATGACCATTTTTATACATTTCTAAAAGATATGATAAAGCAGCAGATCCAGTATCTGTGTCATATAGGATTTAAGAGCACACATTTAAGAGAAAAGTGTGAATGGACGCGTGAAATAAAAAAAAAGGTCTATATATAAGAAAAATGTAAATCCAAAATCCTCTTTTTTACAGTTTCCTTCCAATAATTCCCAAACACAGTAAGCACCTTCAAAAAACTGTGTGAATCCGTGCTCTTAAAACCTTTACTCACTAAGCTAGTGCACTAGCACACTATCAAAATAAGTCCCATTTAAATTTCCTGTTCAATTAAACTGACATTAAGTTTACTTACATGAAATAACACAAATACTACAAAAATACTCATAAACAAATAAAACAAATATGAAACCTTATTTATGGCTCTAACAACCCAACTTGACCAAAACTAGTTGTGTGGTATATGAGGGCCCTCTTCTATGACACTTTGTTCTGTTCTACCACTTTCAGAATATTAACCCTAATTGGTATTTCTAAAATTTCAATGACCATTTTCTTAAGTTTCCACAAGACCCAACTTGACCAAAAGTGGTCATGTGGTATATCCCTGGATGGGCTGCTAAGGGATTGTGCACATCAGCGGCTCTACTTCCTCAGGAGGCTGAGACGAGCTGAACTCGGGAGCGTAGTCCTCTCCTCCTTCTACAGATGTGTGGTGGAGAGCGTTGTGTGCTCCAGCATCAATGTGTGGCATGGAAGCTGCTCTGCTGCAGACAGGAAAGCACTGCAGAGGGTGGTGAAGGCTGCACAGAGGATTGTTGGAGTTAGCTTCCCCAGCACCACAGACATTTACACCTCCAGGTGCAGGAAAAGGGCCACCTGCATCAGGAAGGATCCCACCCACACAGCTGTTGATGTTCTGACCCAGTCATTATCTAGAACATCTCAGTTTGTTTCTTGTTAAAGTTTCTCTGATTCTTACACTCATTCAAGAACAGACTGTTTACTTGCTGCCTAATGTATTCCTCCTTTTTAAAGAAGCCACTGGACCAGTGATGTCAGTAATGCGTTACCTAGTAACGCGTTACTCTAATCTGACCATTTTTTCAGTAACGAGTAATCTAACGCATTACTATTTCCAATCCAGTAATCAGATTCAGAATCAGAAATCAGAATCCAGGGAGGAAGGCGAGAGAAGCGCGTTTTGTAGCAGAGGTTTGAGAAGCTTCTGTTAATGAGGGACAACCACTGGTTTACTCACCGCACTCCACTGTTTCACTCTTAACATGTGATTATAAAATAAAACTAGGCCAAAGTAACAAAAAACTCATGATGTTAGCCTAGAGCAGGGGTCACTAATAGGCGGATCGTGGTCCGGGTCCGGACCCAGACGTTGTCCAATCCGGACCCAAACCGATAAACTACAGAGAAGGATTTAATTCTGACCGTGTTCATTTAAAGCAGCGGAACGTTTATTGTCTTTATGGTTTACGTGCTTTACAGCGCAGTAAACTTTACCGAGACAAGAGTGCAAAATATTCCACTTTACTCCACCTGATCAGAAACTCCTCAGCAAGAAAAAAACTCTCTCTACTCCCAGAACAACCCTGTCAACTCCCCCCATCAGTTTTACCCACAACATAATAAAGTCTGATAGAGAAATAATATTAAATAAAATAAAACTACTCTTTAAAAAAAAAAAAAGCTGATATTTTGGTCAAGTTCAGCAAACATTTCTCCATATATTGTACGATTTATCGTCATGTTATTATTATTATGACAGGTAGGCCTAAATCTAATATAAATAAAATCAAATAGAATAAATATAGCATTTTGAAACAAAGTGAACCTGAATATTCCTATTATTAGACTCGATATATTAAAGTATTGAGGGTGTTTCCATTTATTTTATGATATCAGCAGAGCTGTTTACTTCAGGTATGTCACAGTTTGGTTCATGTTGTGTATTTTTGTGTATTTTGAATAATTGATTGATTGGTTGATCGATTTTAAGCATTTCAAGAGTTTGAATGTTGAATCTTCGCTCTGCCGCTTAGCTGCATGTGGCCGGAGTTTCTTTATTTGCATTCGCCACCGGGTGGCGCCAAGTCACTGTTTTAATTTTGTTGTCTCTAAGGTCTTATGTATTTGTATATTGAGAAGGGATATACACATATAAAACATATAAAAACATATTAAACATATAAAACATATAAAAAGCTAAATAATATAAAAACTAGATATAAGCTTCAAGAAAAAGAGCGAGAAAACTGTATTATTTTATATAGAAGTGTATTTTTGTATTGTTTATATACGTATATAATTGTATTATGTAATTATATTATATTTATGCATATTGTTTTACTGAAAAGAGTATTGAGTCAGTAGTGTGTTTGCACATGGTAGTGCTTTATAACGTGACCAAAGCACGTGTGGCTTATTTGTTCTTTTGGACGCCATAATTATTTCAAGCAATAAAGCTACTTCAACCCAACCTGTACCATATTTATTTCACCGAGAGACAAAGGAACATAACGTGGGTCTCTCACACCCATCTATCTATCCATCCATCCATCCATATTATTTTTTAGGTTACTGGTTGATCCACTGGCCGCTAGAAAGAACTGCTGGATTGGATTGGATTTAATTCCCGGGCTGTTCTACTGTTTAACAGTCACCGATAGGTGGCGCTCTAACTACAGGAATCAGTCGGAATTCTCTTAAATCTGAAATGTTCAGTCCTGTTTTGGGAAAAAGTCATGCATCTCGTCGGTATAGGAGTGATTCTCGCGTTGGGTGCGAGAAGTCCCGGGTTCAAATCCTGGAGCCCTGATGGAATTAAAACATCTCCTTCTGTAGAAACTAAAAATCACTAAAATCCAGAATAATCACAGATAAAAAATATTCATGAGAAATTTAAAACACTGCTGGAACTTTTAGAAATGTACAAATCTGAGGCACTTCATCAACAACCGAACTGTGATGTTCTGAATGACCAGAATTAAGAACCAGTGACATCAGGGTCACAATAACCAATAATCACTGATACTCACGGAGGCTCCGCCCACCTCACAACTTCCGGGTTTTAAAAGATCTACTGGTTTTGGTTTAGAAAGGAGCGGCTGTGCAGCAGAAGCTTCATCAGACAGGTGATTGTAATGTAACTCACTCACATATATTTAACATAAATTCTTAGTGCATTTCTAATATACCCGCTGTATAATAATAGTGATACATGTGTAACATGTGTACACACACACACACACACACACACACACACACACACACACGATCACACAGAGGAAGTTTATAAAGTCAGGGTTTCGTCACTCATTAAACAGTAAAAGCTGAAATCCAGGTGTTCAGGTGCGTCTGTTGTAATGTCAGGCAGTGACTCCGCCCCTGTAGGTGATGATGTCAGGCAGTGACTCCGCCCCTGTAGGTGATGATGTCAGGCAGTGACTCCGCCCCTGTAGGTGATGATGTCAGGCAGTGACTCCGCCCCTGTAGGTGATGATGTCAGGCAGTGACTCCGCCCCTGTAGGTGATGATGTCAGGCAGTGACTCCGCCCCTGTAGGTGATGATGTCAGGCAGTGACTCCGCCCCTGTAGGTGATGTCAGGCAGTGACTCTGCCCCTGTAGGTGATGATGTCAGGCAGTGACTCCGCCCCTGTAGGTGATGATGTCAGGCAGTGACTCCGCCCCTGTAGGTGATGATGTCAGGCAGTGACTCCGCCCCTGTAGGTGATGATGCAGGATGGAGTAAAGTAGTTTAGTCACTCAGTCACTAAACTGTGGTGTGAAACTTAAACTATCCGCTGATTATAATTCTAATTATGATATAATGAGATTATGGAAGAACAGAAAGCAGTAAAGGTTCAGAGTTTAGAGTTTAGAGAGATCAGGGCAGAGAAACCTTGTCTTTCTGCAGCAAAAAAAATTTAAACAAATCTGTAGGGACATATAAAATAAATTTTATTATCCATTTTTCATCATTTCTACAGTGGAGTTGCTTCATCATCATAAAAGAATGCAGCTGTTTTTTTCCGGATGTTTTCGGCCCAAATCTCAATATATAATTATTACATGAAATCAAAAAAAGAAAAATAGAAACCTAATTTAGTCTCTCAAAGTTAAACAGACTGAAGGTAAAAACGAGGGTGGGGATCAGGGCTGAACTCCGGCGGCGGGAACCTGTGCAGCCAGAGCACCGGGGGAGGAGATCACCGGAGAGGTGGCCATGTTGGCCATGGGCTGCGAAGACGTAATTCCTCCTAAAAAAAAAAAAAAAAAAAAATACAAAATATTTAACTGATTTTAATATCAGTTTTTAATATTTCAATATTCAAACATTTTTATATTAAATATTTTTTATTTTCTCATTAATCTGCTATGATGTTAATATTTCTTGTTGATTATGTATTTTTTTTATGAAGTTTTTGAAAAGCTGTTTCACTTACAAAATAGTAAAAATGTAATTTTAATACATCCTATTCTTTTTGATTTAACAAAATATTAACAAAAATCCTTTTCTCAGTAAGGAATAAATAAGAGTCTGACAGCAGGCGAATCGTTAAACACGCTGTTCTCCAGAACTGAAGACAGGAAGTTCAGTGGAAGCAGATTTGATGATTAAATCTCACAGAACCTCATTTGAAGGTGGTTTGAAATGTGATTATAATCAGATTTGCACAGAAGATTTTACAGTGCCTTTAGCGTCACTCAGAACCTCATCAAGACAATACCACAGCAACCCTCTCAGATACCATAGTGCTCAAATAACAGCAGTTTAATATGACTAACCACATTAATCTCTGTTTTTAATATAAATTATATTACTATCAGACAGTTTACCAGTCGGCAGCAGATTCTTAAATGCGTTTATGATCTGCGTGAGTTTGTTTGAATAATTAACTGAAAGGGGTGAAAATAAAAGCAGTGTAGAGTTCAATTAATCGGGTCCATCATTCTGTAAACGGGTTTAAATCCGGTGGCTCTTATTTACGGGTGAAACCAGAACATGCTGTGCATCCCTTTCTTCTGAAACGTTAGAGACATGGGTCAGAAGAACAGCGTAGTTTGATTAAAAGTTGATTGTAGAGAATAAAACTGAAATGCAGATCAGCAGATAAAATCATCTCCAGTGCTTTAAAATGGAAACGTGAAAAAAAGAAAATCTTTCATTCGAATGGATGGAAGAACAGCCAGAATGGAAAAGGTTCAGTGACTGATCATCAGGATGATCAGCTACTGTAACAGAAGCTGATCTATTAGTAAAATTTCTGCTGTTAAAATAAAGATTTACTGAAGCGGAAACATCAACTGGTTTTACTCCAACATGGAAGTTATCGATCCCGGACCTTTAATACCATAAAAAACTCCAGGTGTGGCGTAAAAACGCAGTTTCTGAGGCAAAACCAAGAAATTCAAATTAATTATGGGATGTAGCCGAAGCTTCCTGGGCTGAATTCTGACTGGTTTCAGAATTGGTCGACTTTATGCAACACGGATGTGAAGCAGTTCTAAAAAACTGTGTTTATACAACTAAATACTGAGTCAGTGAATCACAGGAAAACTAAATAAGAGATATTTTGAGTTTGGAAGGACAAATGCAGACACTGATTATTCTAAACAGCCCAATGTTCATTTCTGTAAAGTAGTTAAAAGTTATATACATTTCTCTTCATGTTTTGATTTGATTTTGATGTTCTGACAGTGTGCTTCCAATGCATAAAAAAAACTATTACTAAGATTTTGTGCTTAACACATATTTTTAGATACACCGCTATTATTCTGAACACTGTAAACAAATCTGATCAGATCAGCTGCTAATAAAGGCTCTAATTTCAGAAAATAATCAGAATTTACCTGCAGTCTAAACATAGATTTATAATATTCATTATTTTAAAAAACAGAATCTTGATAAAACAGAATATTAATTTTCTTACTGTTCAGACTAAACTGATGATTTAGATCTTTACCCGTCATCATGCTGGAGGAGCTGGCAGGAGTGGAGCTGGTGGAAAGAGCTGAAGTGGAACCCATCCGTGCCTGATCTTTCACAACAGGATCTAAAAACAAAACAACAACATTGATATTATAAAATTACAGAGTTTACCTTTAAAATAATTCTCTCCAACGTAACCTACCTAACCTAACTTTACACCGTCAGATACACACTGATCACACACTCGCCACAAGACTCTACAGAAGTACGTTTAAGAAAAAAACTAGACAGCAGTGCTGTACTTCCGCTGTTCTGATTGGATAAAACTATTTTAAACTCATATTTCATAAATATAGTCTTACAGTTTTTTTTAACTGATTTAAGCAATCCCAATATATTGTGATCTATAGAATCGTAACCTCTGTTATTTCCAATACACAGCTCGATTAGAAATATTACCAGGCATTAAATGTTTACATGATTATCTGAAATTTTATATTGTTAATATTCATAAATAAAAAGTTTCTGATCTAAAGCTTGTTGCAGTGTATCGCCTGGTCAGACACTGAGGACAAGTTCCTGTGTAGAATTAAAACAGTTTAAATAAAAAAAAAAACAGAAGTGTGTTTATCTGCAGAAACACTTCCCTAATAGATAAACACTAACATAACAATAAATGATAATTAATAATATTCCTACAGAAAGTGTGTTTATTACATGGAGATCTGTCCTCATGGAGTTTAATATTAATTATAGATCTGATCAGATTAGCAGCTGATTTGATAGTAAATTGCACTGGCTGGGGGCGGAGCTTCCAGGAGAAATGTGGAACTTCAGATTAGCTCACATTATCTCCACTACTTTCTCCAGAGTGTGAAATTGTATGATTATTGATTAGCTGCTCCAGTTCATTCCTGTTTAACTACTTAGCATTCCAAACTTTTTTCACAATTTTCATTTAGAAACTGCATTTTGGGTTGTGTTGTCTTTCATTAATATTTACATTTAATTGATGATTTAAAATATTAAAAAACTGTTTAAACAGTGAGAGTAATAAAAACCTTTAAGTACTTAAGTGATTCTATATATTTTGGTTCTGGATTACTAGATCCAAAAGTTTTAAACTAACTAGTGATTTTAAGATAATTTTCCCACAGCGGGAATAATAAAGGATTAACGTTTTGTGAGTGAAACTTACAAAAGTACTGATGCTCCATGGCCTCTCGCGCCGTGAGCCGAGCTTGGTGGTCGTATCGCAGGAGTTTGTCCAGAAAGTCCAGAGCTTCAGAACTGACCAGGTGCTGATTCTCACTGTGTACAAACCTCTCCCACCTCTTCCGGGAATGTCTGGAGAATAAAAACAACAGGGTACACAAAGATACAGAATGATTAAACACAACAAACACATAAATAATCACAGCAGAATCACAAGTTATAAGAGAACCTTCACCCCACTAAACTGTTCTGTTTCTTATGACGGGAAAGGTAAAATATTCAGAATATTCCTTTTCTGAAGCTGAAGCTGAGTCCCAGCTGCTCCATAAATGCTGGATTAGTGATAAATCTGGAGATCTGCAGGACGAGGAAGTGCTGTAATCTGGTGGAGACTGTGTTCCTGAGAAACCCTTGCTGTGTGTGGGTGAACATTATCCTGCTGAAAAATGCTGCTGCTATCAGCTGGAAGTTCTGCAGGAGAAGCAGCTCAATTAGAAAAGAAAAGAATCTGGATTTGTTGCTGAACACAATCCAGGATTCGTGTTCTCGACACTAACGGGAGACCAGATAGCAGAACTTCCTGTTTCTCTTCGTCATCTTAGTGCATCATGAAGGCGTGTCTAGCAGTCAGCGGTCTCTCACCTAGAGGTGCACTACCAGGAAGTAGCTTCTGATCCTAATCAGACCAAACACCTGTAATCATTTAAATATCTGCCTGAAACAGAACTGCATGCTGAGATTTGCAGAAAATGTTTTTTTTTCAGCAAGTGCACCTAAAGGTTTTACCAACGTAACAGAGCAGAAACACAATCAATATAAACTTTTACAGCTTGCATTTGGGGGCATTTTACAAAAAAATAAAAAAGAAATAAAATAAAATTCTATTTGAACACACTACTAGAAGTCATACCTGCCCAGAATGTCATTGAACCGTGGATCGAGCTGTATGTTGTATTTGTCGATGTAGTCGTACAAGTCTTCTGTGCCCAGGACTTTCGCAATCCGTACAAGCTGGAAAAAACAACGAGGAACATTTTTCCACAAAGCAGATCAATATTTACAGCCTTACAAACACTGCACTTACACACACACTTACACACACACTTACAAACACACTTACACACTTACACACTTACACACACACTAAAAACCAACCTGATCGTAGTTATCATGTCCGTGGAAGAAAGGTTCTTTCCTAAAGATCATACTGGCCAGCATGCAGCCTAAACTCCACATGTCTAAACTGTAGTCGTACATCTGCAGAAAAAGAAAACAGAAGATTTTATTTTCAGAAGATTTTAGTTTAAACAACATTATTTTAGGGCGAGTCCTAAATGATGTGCTGAAAGTCTGGAGACACTAATATTCAGAACTCAGATCAGCTCCTGGATCAGGGCTGAAACTAAACTTTCTACGGTCCGTCAGCAGTCTATACTATACTATTCCATACTATACTATATCATACTATACTAAACCATACTATACTATAATATATCATACTATTCCATATTATACTATACCATACTATACTATACTATAATATATCATACTATACCATACTATACTATACCATAATATATCATACTATACCATACTATACTATACCATACTATAATATATCATACTATTCCATACTATACTATATCATACTATACTAAACCATACTATACTATAATATTCCATACTATACTATATCATACTATACTAAACCATACTATACTATAATATTCCATACTATACTATACCATAATATATCATACTATACCATACTATACTATACCATACTATAATATATCATACTATTCCATACTATACTATATCATACTATACTAAACCATACTATACTATAATATTCCATACTATACTATACTATAATATATCATACTATACCATACTATACTATACCATACTATACTATAATATTCCATACTATACTATACCATACTATACTATAATATATCATACTATACTATACCATACTATACTATAATATTCCATACTATACTATACCATACTATACTATAATATATCATACTATACTACACCATACTATACTATAATATTCCATACTATACTATACCATACTATACTATACTATACCATACTATACTAAACCATACTATACTATAATATATCATACTATACTATACTATATCATACTATACTATAATATATCATACTATACTAGACCATACTATACTATAATATATCATACTATACCATACTATACTATACCATACTATACTATAATATATCATACTATACTATACCATACTATACTATACTATACCATACTATAATATTCCATACTATACTATACTATACCATACTATACTATACCATACTATACTATACCATACTATACTATAATATATCATACTATACTATACTATAATATATCATACTATACTATACTATAATATATCATACTATACTAGACCATACTATACTATAATATATCATACTATACTATACCATACTATAATATATCATACTATACTATACCATACTATACTATATCATACTATACTATACCATACTATACTATAATATACCATACTATACTATACCATACTATAATATATCATACTATACTATACCATACTATACTATATCATACTATACTATACCATACTATACTATAATATACCATACTATACTATACCATACTATACTATAATATACCATACTATACTATACCATACTATACTATACTATACCATACTATACTATAATATACCATACTATACTATACCATACTATACTACACCATACTATACTATAATATACCATACTATACTATACCATACTATACTATACCATACTATACTATACCATACTATACTATAATATTCCATACTATACTATACTATACCATACTATACTATACCATACTATACCATACTATACTATACCATACTATACTATAATATACCATACTATACTATACCATACTATACTATAATATTCCATACTATACTATACCATACTATACTATACCACACTATACTATAATATATCATACTATACTATAATATATCATACTATACCATACTATACTATACCATTCTATACTATAATATATCATACTATACTATACCATACTATACTATAATATATCATACTATACTATATCATACTATACTATAATATATCATACTATTCCATATTATACTATACCATACTATACTATAATATATCATACTATACTATAATATATCATACTATACTATACCATACTATACTATAATATATCATACTATACTATACCATACTATAATATATCATACTATACTATACCATACTATACTATAATATATCATACTATACTATACCATACTATAATATATCATACTATACTATACCATACTATACTATAATATTCCATACTATACTATACCATACTATACTATAATATTCCATACTATAATATTCCATACTATACTATACCATACTATACTATACCATACTATACTATAATATATCATACTATACTATACTATAATATATCATACTATACTATATCATACTATACTATAATATATCATACTATACTATACCATACTATACTATAATATTCCATACTATACTATACCATACTATACTATATCATACTATACTATATCATACTATACTATACCATACTATACTATAATATTCCATACTATACTATACCATACTATACCATACTATACTATACCATACTATAATATATCATACTATACTATACTATAATATTCCATACTATACTATACCATACTATACTATACTATACCATACTATACTAAACCATACTATACTATAATATATCATACTATACTATACTATATCATACTATACTATACTATAATATATCATACTATACTAGACCATACTATACTATAATATATCATACTATACCATACTATACTATACCATACTATACTATAATATATCATACTATACTATACCATACTATACTATACCATACTATACTATAATATTCCATACTATACTATACTATACCATACTATACTATACCATACTATACTATACCATACTATACTATACCATACTATACTATAATATATCATACTATACTATACTATAATATATCATACTATACTATACTATAATATATCATACTATACTAGACCATACGATACTATAATATATCATACTATACTATACCATACTATAATATATCATACTATACTATACCATACTATACTATATCATACTATAATATACCATACTATACTATATCATACTATACTATACCATACTAAACTATAATATACCATACTATACTATACCATACTATACTATAATATATCATACTATACTATACCATACTATAATATATCATACTATACTATACCATACTATACTATAATATATCATACTATACTATACCATACTATACTATAATATATCATACTATACTATACCATACTATACTATAATATACCATACTATACTATACCATACTATACTATAATATATCATACTATACTATACCATACTATACTATAATATTCCATACTATACTATACCATACTATACTATAATATTCCATACTATACTATACCATACTATACTATACCATACTATACTATAATATACCATACTATACTATACCATACTATAATATTCCATACTATACTATACCATACTATACTATACTATACCATACTATACTATACCATACTATACTATAATATATCATACTATACTATAATATATCATACTATACTATAATATATCATACTATACTATACCATACTATAATATATCATACTATACTATACCATACTATACTATAATATATCATACTATACTATACCATACTATACTATAATATATCATACTATACTATACCATACTATAATATATCATACTATACTATACCATACTATACTATAATATTCCATACTATACTATACCATACTATACTATAATATTCCATACTATACTATACCATACTATACCATACTATACTATACCATACTATACTATACCATACTATACTATACCATACTATACTATAATATATCATACTATACTATACTATAATATATCATACTATACTATATCATACTATACTATAATATATCATACTATACTATACCATACTATACTATAATATTCCATACTATACTATACCATACTATACTATATCATACTA
The DNA here is from genome assembly GCF_023375975.1 of Astyanax mexicanus. NCBI lineage: Eukaryota > Metazoa > Chordata > Actinopteri > Characiformes > Acestrorhamphidae > Astyanax > Astyanax mexicanus. Next base: position 65,418,133 of record NC_064410.1, on the reverse strand, counting down.
TACTATACCATACTATACTATAATATTCCATACTATACTATACCATACTATACCATACTATACCATACTATACTATACCATACTATACTATAATATATCATACTATACTATACTATAATATATCATACTATACTATATCATACTATACTAAACCATAATATATCATACTATACCATACTATACTATAATATTCCATACTATACCATACTATACTATACCATTCTATACTATAATATATCATACTATACTATACCATACTATACCATACTATACTATAATATATCATACTATACTATATCATACTATACTAAACCATAATATATCATACTATACCATACTATACTATAATATTCCATACTATACTATACCATACTATATCATACTATACTATACCATACTATACTATATCATACTATACTATACCATACTATATCATACTATACTATACTATATCATACTATACTATACCATACTATACTATAATATATCATACTATACTATACCATACTATACTATACCATACTATACTATAATATTCCATACTATACTATACCATACTATACTATAATATTCCATACTATACTATATCATACTGTACTATACCATATCATACTATACTATATCATACTATACTATAATATATCATACTATACCATACTATATCATACTATACTATACCATACTATACTATACCATATCATACTATACTATACCATACTATACTATAATATACCATACTATACTATATCATACTATACTAGGGGTGTCACGATCTCGATATTTTATCGAAATCGAATCGAAATGAGGTCACGATCTCGAGTATCGAAGTCAAAAAGAGGATCGACGATCCCTCCCGCGCGCGCTACGCAAATAGCGCAGCGCGCTACGCAAATGGCGCGGCACCAACACAGCGCATCCTATTAATTTAAATAGAGATAGCCACTGCATGAGCGCAGTCGGCGGGAGTGTGATCACTGTTTTTATCTGTCCAACGGGGGAGGGGGGGCGGGGGTTGGGCGCGCAGGTTTTGTATCTGTATCTAACGGAGGGGTGGGTGCGCGCAGGTGAGAGCGTGTGAACTCGCTGAAATGCGTGTGTCAGTGTGACTTGAGAACACTGACTATAGATCACAGTGAGGTGGATTAAAAATCTTAAACTTATAATTGACTACACCTGTTGCTTTCCATTGAATTAAAAAAACATCTTTCTCTCAGATAAAGTAAACACAAGCGTGTTTCTGACTAAAATAAAAGCTTTTCAGGAGAGATATAAGTTATGTGTAAATATTTATAAGACAATACCCACATCACTTATCTATGGAAGCCCATTCCCGCCACCTAAAAAATAAAAATACTCCAGCAATTTTTTATTATTATTATTATTAAGTAAATTGCTATCTCAATATTTTGAGATACTAAGTCAATATTTTGAGATACTATCTCAATATTTTGAGATACTAAGTCAATATTTTGAGATACTAAGTCAATATTTTGAGATACTATCTCAATATTTTGAGATACTAAGTCAATATTTTGAGATACTAAGTCAATATTTTGAGATACTATCTCAATATTTTGAGATACTAAGTCAATATTTTGAGATACTAAGTCAATATTTTGAGATACCTTAAATGCTGGCTGAATATACATGCGGCCACCTGTAGATAATGACCTGGGAATTAGGCCAAAAGTGAGAGCAATAACGTTTTAATTCATATTTAATTTTATTTACATTATATTTCACTCAGAGTTAAACTCTGTCCCTCGCATTGTGTTCTCCCCTTTATTCAGAGCGTTTTCACAGCACTTTGCTTACATGCTGTTTTTTACTGTTAAAATGCGACATCTACAGGCGGCCGCATGAATGTTCAGCCAGCATTTAAGGTGGAACGGAAATCTGAATAAGACACTGGCGAATAAGAAGCTAACTTCAGCCTCGTCCAAGATCCGGAGGCTTATTTTGATATTGTGTGATTCCTCTAAAAGTTCCAATATTTCATGATTTGTGAATCCACGTCTGAAGTAGTCCTCAATGATGGTATCCATTTTGCATCTTTGTCTCACCTGCTTCTGTCTCTGTACAGCCTACTAGTATCTCAAAATATTGAGATAGTATCTCAAAATATTGAGATAGTATCTCAAAATATTGACTTAGTATCTCAAAATATTGACTTAGTATCTCAAAATATTGAGATAGTATCTCAAAATATTGAGATACTATCTCAAAATATTGACTTAGTATCTCAAAATATTGACTTAGTATCTCAAAATATTGACTTAGTATCTCAAAATATTGAGATAGCAGTTTACTTAATAATAATAAAAAAAACATTTTGCTGGATTATTTATTTTTTTTAGGTGGCGGGAATGGGCTTCCATACTTATCTAACCAGCCTGTACTGATTTCTGCCCCCCAATAATGCTTTCAATAACCTCTTGTAACCCCTGGGAGCCAGGGGTTACACTCTAATAGCCTTTAATAGTCTTCAGTAGCCTTTAAAAGACTTACCTGGCGGCCGTGGTGTGTCCACTAAACTCCGTAGTTATAAACATCCTGAGGTTAGCAGCGCGCTAACTGACCTGTTCATAATGTAATCCGAGCAGTGCCTCCGTGTCGGCTGTTCTAACCTGCTGCTGTTAGCTGCTTGGGCTGAAAGATGAACTGTAGTGAGCTGTATTATCCGGTTAGTGGGGTTAAAACCTTTATTTGTTTACAGAAACAGTAAAAACGGACTGGCTGAGCTCTGTAGCCCGTGGCTGGGCTGTACTGAAGTAGTGACTGAGTGAAGAGAGCGGGGTGCTGCTGCTGCTAGTGGTTGGATGAAGAACTGCAGCTTCATGTAATGAGCAGTTTCACCAGCCATCCACACACAGCTCTGATAAACTGCTTGTTTTAATAGTGCACACTGTTGCTACCAAAAAAAGTCACTAGATGGCATTACCATATATATCTTAATAAATAATAATAATAATATTTATAATATTTATAATAATAATAATAATAATAAATATATTATTTAAATTTTATGAGGCATAAAATAATAACAAGAAAAAAAAACAAGAAAATCGAGAATCGAATCGAATCGTGACCCTCAAATCGAAAATGAAATCGAATCGAGGATTTAGAGAATCGTGACACCCCTATACTATACCATACTATACCATACTATATCATACTATACTATACCATACTATACTATATCATACTATACTATACCATACTATACTATATCATACTATACTATACCATACTATAATATATCATACTATACTATATCATACTATACTATACCATACTATACTATAATATATCATACTATACTATACTATATCATACTATACTATACCATAATATACTATACCATATCATACTATACCATGCTATACCATATCATACTATACCATGCTATACTATACCATACTATAATATATCATACTATACTATATCATACTATACTATACCATACTATACTATACCATACTATACTATACTATATCATACTATACTATACCATACTATATCATACTATACTATACCATACTATACTATACTATATAATACCATACTATACCATATTTGCACTACTGATATATACTATTTATACTGTCATTCCATCTCAATCACCATCAATATTGCACTATTGTCTTACGTATGTTTATTGTGTCTTGTTGTATTGTACATATAGTGTCTCCCACTCTTTTATATTATATATCTATTTCTCCCCCACACCACTGCACCTTGTTTTTGTCTCATGTATGTCTATTTGTGTCCCTGCTGTATTGTACTCATAGTGTCTCCTATTCTTTCTTTTATTATATCTATTATCTGTACTTGCTGTAAAATTGGGAAGGAGAGTAACGTAATTTCAATTCTCTGTATGTCCTGTACATATGCAGTACTGACAATAAAACTACTTGACTTGACTGACTTGACTATACTATACCATACTATAATATATCATACTATACTATACTATACTGCCCATATTTTATACCACAATGTTCAGAACTATCTGAGTACATCAGATCTCATCTAAAATAAGTGTGAAGAGATAATCTGGCCATAAACCTGAAAAACAAAAACTAATGAAAAAATGATTGTGTATGATAAAAATACTACATAAAATTGAAAGAAGTTTCAGTATTGGATGCAGTGAAAACACTCGAAACACTTCAGGAGTAAACAGAGTTTAAGTACCTGATAATCCACCAGCAGTTCAGGTCCTTTAAAGTAGCGGGACGCCACCCTGACGTTGTACTCCTGACTCGGGTGGTAAAACTCTGCCAAGCCCCAGTCGATCAGACGAAGCTGAGACACCAAACAGAAACACAGTCAGAGTCTGTTAAAACGCAGTTACAGTTCTAATAAAGGCCTTTAGACCATGTTCTTATTCAGAAGAGTAAAACTCAGTTTCTCTGTATCCATCACAACACTGATCCCAGCTCTGCTTTTTAATTATTATTATTATTTTGATTATTATTGTGTTATTAATAATTAGGAATGCACTAAAGTTAAACAGTCGTGCCAAAACTGAAAAGAAAATATTGTTTAAAGGAAGAACACTGAACAAGCTTAAGGGCTTGTTCTAATTTTGCTACTTTTGTCACTATAGAACATTTGTTTTGCAAAAAAGGCTAAAACTATTATTATTTCTTTTATTTTATTTCTAATTTTTCCCATTTTTCTCCCCAATTTACACGGCCAATTACCCGTCCCACTCATTAGGACTCCCCCTATCACTAGTGATGCCCCAACACACCAGGAGGGTGAAGACTAACACATGCTTCCTCTGATACATGTGAAGTCAGACACCGCTTCTTTTCGAGCTGCTGCTGATGCAGCATTGCCGAGCAGCCAGCGCGCTTGGAGGAAAGCACAGCGGTACATCAGCTCCGGTACATCAGCTCACAGACGCCCTGTGCTGCAGACATCACCATAGGAGTGATGTGGGGAGAGAGCACCATCTACCCACCCGGAGGGAGCAGGGCCAATTGTGCTCCCTCTAACGCCGGCAGCTTGATGGTAAAGCTGCATGAGCGGGGGTTCAAACCTGCGACCTCCTGCTCATAGTGGCAGCGCCTTAGACCGCTGGACCAATCGGCGCCCATCTAAAACTATTATTTAAAGATATTTACTAAACACTTAGCAAACGACAAACAAGAAAGAGTGGATTTTAGTGGAAGGAGACTTTCAAAGAATAAAATAACTCAAATATTTTGTGGAGAGATGAAACTAAGAATGAACTATTGCTGCACAACATCTGCCATTAAAAGACCAGCCAGAGAATATAAAATACTAAATGGAGCAAAACTGACTAATTTATCCTATTAAGCCACTGGCTTCTGTTCAGAGCATGCTGATCACTGGGGACTGAGTTGGATCTACCTGGGATTTCGAGTTTAAGTGTGGGATTTTGTTCACATTTAAACTCGACTATTATTTCCAGTGGAATTCCCACGTTAAAGAGCTGCGTAAATCTTTACGCACACGAGCCGACTCTCAGGAGAGCAGCTGAGCTCTGCTGGAGTTTCAACTGTAGGAAGAAGCCCAGAGCATGACGTTAACCTCACAGTGAAATAGAGAGGATTAGCAGCGGGAAAGCCAATACCTTTTTGTGCTCGTGGTCGATCATGACGTTGTGTGGCTTGACGTCTCTGTGCATGATTCCCATACTGTGGCAGTAGTCCAGCGCCTGGAAAGAGGAAGAAATTTACTGTACTTATATTATTATTATTATTATTAACCAGACCAGCGAAGATTAAGTATTTTCTGAGAGGTTTTGCCGCTTTGATTTTTCCCAGAATAAGTAGCAGCTTGGTGTGAGCTATCACTGTGAACGACTACCTCGCCTCTCATGGCAGAACTTTCAATTTTTCAGCAGGATAATGTTCACCCACACACAGCAAGGATTTCCCAGGAACACAGTGTCCACCAGATTGCAGCACTTCCTCGTCCTGCAGATCGCCACATTTATCACCAATCCAGCATTTATGGAGCAGCTGGGACTCAGCTTCAGCTTCAACCTACGAGTGTAGAGCTACAGGATCTACAGGCCCAGCTGTAGCAACATCTGTGGGTAAATGTGCTGCAGGATCCATACAGAACCTGTAGAACCTCCAAACCCAACCCTCTCAATCTCATCTTATATCCAGCATAGAGGAACCAACAGGATCTGAACTAGAGACTCATTTCAGTTACAGAACAGTTTTCCCTATAAACTTTGATACTGTAATCACTCTGTAATCAGTCTAATATATCATTACAGATGAAGATGAATGAATCACAAAGATATTCAGTGATTTAGAACAGTGCAGAGCTCCTCCTGTGAGTTGCTGTATAGAGGAAGCGAGGCTGTTTTCAGCAGCTGTAAACTGACTGAGGCGAGGTAGAGGGCGAGCGAGAGGGTGAACTGTGCTCCCCGCTGTCTGCTCACATAAATCCTCCTGGCCTAAACTCCTCGCCTCCATATGGGCCGCTCTGAGCAGCGTACTGCCTAATCCTGCCTCACCTCCTGCCTCGCCTCCTGCCTCCACGGTCCTGCAGAGCTTCAGCTGCTACAAACCAACATAAAGCTTTCACCAGCGAACACAATACACAACACCAACAAGAGCACTGGAGCTCCAGAGAACACAGCTCCACTGATCCACAGATCAATACTGGGGGTTTAAACTCCTCTATAACATGATATTAAACACGGAGACACACTCATATTTATTTATCTGCTCTAGAGAGTCCTGATCTATTGGCAGTGCTTCTCTACAAGGACTAGGCAAGCTGGGTGTGCATTTGCACATATGTGTCAGCACTGGGGAAAATTTAAAAAGATCTTATTTAGAACTAATAATTTAATTGTAACTCCTGAGTTTGATCTCACAGCTGCAGGTTTGACCGATCTGGAAGCGCAGGTCCAGACTGAGCTGTTTATACAGCCCAACACTTCAGTTCATTCAGTGAAGAACTCAACACTACATAATACATAATGGTAGTCATACACACATTTCCCAGCCAGGTCATTAATCACCTGTTTAAATTATTTAAATTATTTAATCAAAGATTAAGATCAATATTTATCTGTTTTTGTAACAATAAATGAAAATAAAAGCTGATCTTTAACAGTACATACTTACAATATTGACTACAAGTAATAAAATTAAACTTGTTTATTTGTATGTTTAATTAAGACAACAGTTCTTACCTTTAAGATCTCATACATGTAGAACCGGATATCGTAATCTGATAGCGTCTGATATAATTGCTGTGAGAAAAAAAAAATAGTAAAGTTGTTTTAAAATCCCTTTGGTAACTATTTTTGTTCTATTTGTGAATATAGAGCTCAGAAATTCACCTTGAAGTCTGTGTTGTTAACATGCTCAAAAACCAGAGCAGGCGTTCGAGACTAGAGGGAGAAAGGAAAAGAAACGGTCAATTATTCACATAAAACACTCATCTTTATAATAATATACAGAAATAATTTCTGCTTCTCTGCCGGAATGTGTCTCTATTTTAGGAGGTTTGTCCCATCAGATTTATACTATTAGTGTTTATAAATAAGGGTTAATCTACAGTTACAGTAGATACAGAATCACCAGCACTGTAATCAGTTGTACTTAAATGGCAAATTACATATGATGATGTGTTATTAAAGTGATTTAAAATTAAATGAGAGTGAGGCTACAAACCACTGGGTCCTTGACGATGTCTAAAAGTGTGATGATGTTTGGGCCGCCTCGCAGATTCTCTAAGATTTTTATTTCTCGCTTGATTTTCTTCTTCTTCACTGGCTGTGAGGAGAAAGAGGACAGTAAGAAACAGAGCGACAGCGGCTGCTTTATCTGATGGAGTCGAGTACAGTCTGTGTTTTACGCTCCATCCTGGCTCCAGTCAGGGGAAGCTCTAAATAAACCCTGGCTACACCGGGAGAAAACCAGGCTAATCTTCACAAGTATTTATCACATAGCATGAAAGAAGGCTCTCAGCCTGCAGAACAATATCAGATGAATCTGGAACCGTGTTCAGCTGAGAGAGAGGAATTCATTAGTCTCCCCTCTTCATTTGAAATCCTGCCAATGGGATTTAGTTACAATACTTTTTTTTAATGTTACACTTCATAATACAAACAAGCTTTTCTGCAGCGGTGCTCCTCACTGACTCGGAAAATGAGAGTGAGGATGCCACGTAACGCAAGATGTCTAGTCTAGTCCTCGGGCTGCGTTCCAATAAACAGACATCACGTGCCAGATTCTTCATATGGAGATTCAGACCAATCAGCATCCAGCCACAAGCCTGACTCATCCATCCATCCAATTCAATCCATCCATCCATCCAATCCAATTCAATCCATCCACCCACTCATCCATCCATCCCTTTGTCCATCCATCTTTCAGCCTTCACTTAATGTCAGTGATCTATTACTGATTCAGTTAGCTGTAAATAAAGACTGTGTTACATTATAAACACAAGAAAGTCAGAAAATTATTACCTTTAGTATTTTAACAACTACTTTCTCGTTGTTTGTGATGTTGATGGCTTCAAACACTTCGCTGTATTTACCTCGACCCAACTTTCTCACCAGCTGGTAGTCATCCTGATTCCTATTTAAAAAAATAATAAATAAAAATAATAATCATAATTGTGACAGCGAGGGATTAGGTGACTAAAATATTTATGAAATAAATGTTCATATTGGTCTATAATCACATTACTGAGATAAACAAAGGCTGCAGTGGAGGAAGGGGGCGTGTCTTCAGTACAGCGTCCTATAAGACTCCTCAGTTCACACTTATATGAATATCTAAAAGCAAATTTATACTTTTGTGTTAAATCTACAATGTAGCTATCAACAGCTCCACCTCCATCTACAGCTCCACCTCCAGCTCCACCTCCACCTACAGCTCCACCTCCACCTACAGCTCCACCTCCATCTACAGCTCCACCTCCACCTACAGCTCCACCTATATCTACAGCTCCACCTACATCTACAGCTCCACCTCCACCTACAGCTCCACCTTCACCTACAGCTCCACCTACATCTACAGCTCCACCTACATCTACAGCTCCACCTCCACAACCACCTACAGCTCCACCTCCATCTACACCTACAGCTCCACCTCCATCTACAGCTCAACCTCCATCTACAGCTCCACCTCCACAACCACCTACAGCTCCACCTCCACAACCACCTACAGCTCCACCTACACCTACAACTCCATGTCCATATACAGCTCCATCTTCACCTACACCTCCATCTACAGCTCCACCTCCACCTACAGCTCCACCTCCACAACCACCTACAGCTCCACCTCCATCTACAGCTCCATCTACACCTACAGCTCCACCTCCATCTACACCTACATCTCCACCTACACCTACAGCTCCACCTCCATCTACACCTCCAGCTCCACCTCCAACACAGTCACACTGCGTAGATCTCTGTGTCTCTGATTATCAAAGTGAACTCACCCCCACTCCACCACGTGTGACTCGTAGTCCCAGTACTCCCGCGGTCTCTGTGTGTTGACGTCTGGGTAAACGCGGGATTGGCTGCTGACCGGGCCGGACATGGTTCTACTGGACCTGTGATAAGAAGAACCGAGTCAGAAACTGAAACACAAACAAAGGTAGAACCTCCTTTTCACCTGTGGTGTTATCATGCAAGTACAGGTGTGAACACGGATCATCTTAATCTCATCACTCAAAACAAACAGCCAGCAAAGCCCCGCCTACATTAACCCATCACCTGGAACATACATAATAACCGAGACACCACGCCGTCCACCGTCCGCACGGGTTAGCTAAACTACAATAATAAGCTAATGGATAAAGGTGATACTCGTGGCTGGAGAACAGAATAAACTAGCTGCTCCTCTGTATTGTGGACTCCGCCCACAGAAACACTATTACTGTAGCTGATCCCACCTCTAGCCCCGCCTCCAAAATACTGGAACACTATTACTGTAACTGATCCCCCCTCTAGCCCCGCCTCCAGGAGAAATGATGTGAGGAAAACTGGTTACAAGCATCACAGGAAACACGTTTAAAATACCAGGTGCTATCGAATATGATTTTGTAATGATCTGCGATCGGATCAGGACCGTGATAATTGCAGGTGTGAACGGATCTCCGTGAATCGGGTTCAGTACGGGTGAGTTTGTACCCGACGACCTCGTGTGTTAAGGCGTTTCACAACAGATGCCTGAACTCAGCACAGAGCACAACCTACATCCATGTGTTTAAAGGCCCATCATCACGCCGTGCCCTCCTGAAGATTTATTAAATTGGATTAAGGCGCTGAAATGAAGCCCAGCTGGGGAAAGTTTTAATCTAAGTGTAAGCAGAGCGAAGCGGACCGGACTCTTAAATCCCGCTCTCTGCTGACTGACTCAGGAATGCTGCTGAGTTACACCCTGTACCTCCAAATCAGGTCAAAAAGCACAAAATTTATGGAATAAATTAATCTAATTTGGGTTGATACAATAAAAACTGCTCAGCAAAACCTTGGCAATTAACCAGTTACTATGGTAATTATACATTAACTGCTTAGCAACCACAGCTACAGTATAAACACATTAGCAAAAATATTACCTATACACTAACACCACCTTAGCAACCACCCGCAATACCTCTGAATGGAACCATTCTGTACTTTCATTCAGGAAATCTATTCTTATGGTCATTTTTGTTGTTTGAAAATAAATAATTTAGGCTGTGAATGTTCAAACCAAACTGATCATTAAATTGTAACCAACTTTTGTATTGAATCAACAGTGTAACGCCAGATACAACAGACAACTGTATTTTTCCACTTCATTCCTGAAATTCCTGGATCTAGTTTGGAGGAAGAACAGTGTCATCCAAATACTTCAGCTAAATTTGATACAACATGCACAAAAAAAGAGTGCAGGACCCGAACCCTGCGCTGGAGAAACAAACCTCTGTCTGCTGAGACCTGAAAGGACCACCGACACAAGTCTACTGACGGAGAGCTGAACCTAAAGACTATTAATGTAAACGTCCAAACACTTGAAATATATCAAATCTGACAACAAAAGAAGACTACGCATCAATCCCCCTACAGTCGATCAGTTCTGCAGCCTGCGAAGAAAGTGGACCTGCCAGGCCAACATAATCAAAGAACCACACAAGAGCCCATTGTGTTCAGTAGGCCACACTGCTGGATAGGTTTAACTAGAAAACCGATACGGTGATGATCTGTGCCTCAACAAAGGACAGTAAAAGCAGGAACATTAATAATAGATGACAGAGCTGCTCCACGATAAGACTTGGAAGCTTCATCAGACGACTGAAGTCCTGCCATCAGTTCTGTCACAAACCTCCAGGTCACTTGACAGAAATCAGGAAGGCGAATAATAACTCAGTATACAAAATATTTGTGAATACTGTGACAACTGCACAGCGGATTAACTTCAGGTGCATGGGAACGCTTGCATTCAAGTACTGGAGACAGAACCCAAAAATTATGGCTGAATCATGGTTTAAACCTAACCCAAAAAAAAAATATGTAATTACTTAATGTTCATGTGTTTGAGATAATTAATCTGCCCAATGTGGAGCTGTGGAATTTTTAAAGGGATCAACACAATAGTGGAAAAGATATCTCATACACAAGTTATACATTTAAAAAAAATTGCTGTTTTGTGACAAAATGTTTATGTAATTGTTTAGGCTGTGGTTTATTGGTTATGAAAGTTGCTATGTGAAAATTTGCTCCTACATCTTCAGAGATGTTTATTCCCTTTAGCAGGATAGCTGGGTAGCGGAGCCTCGCTAGGTGTCATTTCACCCAGCCGAGAACAGCCCCAAATTCACGCTGTCTGTGATGTATCAGCAGTGTTAAGAAGAGATACGATCATATATTCTCCTGTGTTTAACGGGTTCAGATTTGGGCTTTTTCTGTAAATCTGTTGAGGGGAAAGTAACGTTTATAGCTAACTATATCAAATACACAGACAGTCCAATTGCATAATAGCCGAACAGCTTCCTTCCGTCCTCAGGAGTTTGTACTCAAATTTGGCAAATCTGTACGAACTTCACATTTCTAGTAGGAAAATGGAACCGGCACGGTTCTACAGGTCGTATTTTCTACTAGGAAACGTTGTGGCTGCTGGAGTAGAGGAAGAACTTCACCTCCAGCATCTGTTAAATCTTAAATCGGCTTCACTGTAACGTTCACTAACTAACCCCCGCTACAGGACCCAACGCTGCAAAAGGAGATGAACACACGACCACAACGCTACTTCCAGCTCTAGGACATCACCCTAACTGACTGCTCACTAAATAACAGCAGAGTCGGGTGGGAGGAGTCTGGAGCTACAGACACGCCCCCTCTATGAGTCACACAGACACAGAAATCTGGAGCAGGAAACGGAAGCTCAGAAACCCAAAATTAATATCCCAGTTAAACTCCTTTATTTTTTTAACACACAATGTATTTTTAATTCTGATTTGAAAAATGATTGATTAAAATGTGGGAATAGATTTGTTGGAGTTTCTGTTATGCAGTGGGAATACCTACCATAATATCCACAGAGGGAAAACATTGGAATATGGGCATCAAGTTTTACTGACACTCCTGGAGGACCCACTTTAACTTACAGGAGTAAAATGATCTTCTAACATCTAAAAAACAACAGAACCTACACTATTTAGCAGATGATTTTAATGTAAGGGATAATCAGTGTATGTGTTATTGGTTAACACGGCATCCAGTACTGCCGACTGGCCGATTACACAGTATATAAGATTATTATATCATTCACCGATATTGAAATGATCTGCCAATCACTGGTGTAAATCTTTGACTAATTACAGCATAAATAAATAGGTACAATTAACCATCAGCAATTTGACCTGTATGATTATTTATTAGCTGGTAGCGCTGTGTGTTTACAGTAAACAATTTGGGTTGACGTAGCAGCAGGTTGTGAGGGGATGTTTAGGTTGGTTGCTTGGCTATAGACTGAACCCTGTATTATGTTTCAGGCAGAGGAAGAATTAAAAGTAAATGTGATATAAACCCAGTAAAAGGCCTCAGGATCGGGGCCCTGGAGTAAAATAAAGTAGGGATCAAGCACATATGATTATTTTTTGTTTTTAACTGCGTTGTTTATCCTGAACAATAATATTTTCGATGATGATGGTCCCATTAAAAACACACTGAAACAGAATCTTCTCACTATATTTACTTTCTTACTCCCGCGTTAGACAGCTTTGTCCAATCAGAGTAGACGATGTGCTCGCATGGTTTATTGGTGCACATTTTGGTGGCCAAATCAAACAGAGGGAGAAACTGAAGCTCCAAATAACTGATCCAGACCATAGAAATCAACAGGTGTGAAAACGCTCTTTTATATAATTCTAATTCATAAATCTTCACAACCAAGCTGGGACATTTAAAATAATGTACAAAAAAAAAGTTTCCTTTATCCAATTGATCATGGATTCTTTATTCCAGTGCCCCACGTTGGGTTTATCTCAAACATACAAGTATATATTAGTATTTTAATGAACACCACTAATATAATTATAACTGCATTTTACATTTCTTACATTCATTATTTTATTAACATTTAAATATACACCATAAAAATTGGGTCATAAGAAGAACAAGTGCAATTAATTGCTGTTAATCACAGAATTTTTTTGTTTTTAGTTTTTTTTATCAATTGACACGAAAACAAACAGAATGCAAACAGAAACAGATTTAGCTAATCATCTAAAATAATCTAGGCAATGTTGCTTAAACTGCTCTCACTCTACAGGAAGGAACACAGCTATCTGCTCATCACACAGCATGAGCGTCCGCTGTTTCAGCCTAAATCAGCACTGAATCAATTATTCTTTATCAGTATCCTATTCAGCACTTTCTGTACTGATATGGAGCCTCTAGTTATTACTTATACAGTGTTTCCACTTTATATATTTTGCAGTGGTGGACCATCGCTAAAAAAAATTATATTGAAACAGCTGCCTCAGAATTTTATAAAAATGTCATAACTACCAAACTCTGGTTAAAGATCTTTATTTTGAAACACCAGATAGCGAGTAAAGATGTATAAGGAAGCCCATCCCAGACTTTCTATGTCTAAGCAAATGAAGAAGAAAGAAAGATTTGACACACACCCCGTCCAAATATTCAAAACCACTGCTTATTATAGAGAACTGCTCCCACACAAGTTGTCAGAATACACACATACAAATTAGACTCTATAACCAAAGTTAACGACCAAAACTCATTCCTGCTGCCTTGCTTTCACACACAATAATTTAATTCAGGTTGTGACTCAACTGCACAATTATAATACTAAATAAACAAACAAATAAACTTTTTCTTTTAAATCATTCTGTTATATTTTACTGTTTGTAATTTACTTTATTTCGGTTTTATTTTCTGTGTGAGGTTTTCTGCTAATAAACTAATAAATAAACTAATAAAATAACTTCTACTATTAATAATACTGATTTTCTCTGAGACTCGCGGATTGACCTGCAGCTGCTGAGCTTCCAACAAGTGACCCGGTGTTCTGTCGAGTTCTGCTACCCTGTCAAACCCTGCTACCGTAGTGTGTATGTTTGACTGTAGAAATACTTTATTATTATTAATTATGAGATCATGCTGGCAGTAGAAGTGTCGGTATGATATCTGAATAGCCTAAATCGCTGTTTTAGGAGAAAGTTAAGAAAATATAGGTGATTAGAAACGATTTTTATATACATATACATTTTTTATTACTTCTTTTTTACACGGTTGTAACACTAAAGCACACGATTATTGAGAGTCCAGATTGTACAGTGCATCCGGGAACAAAATAACTAAATTCTCGTAAAGGTGGGTAACCCAGGTCCAGAGTAAAAATCCAATCCACGGTTTTGTACCAACAGCTTGGGCGGCTCTGCTGCGGCTCTGCTCACCCAGCTTCTGTTGGAACAAAACCCTGGGATGAACTTTTACATTCTGGACCTGGGTCACCCACCTCTAGGAAAAAACACATGAAAACAGTAAAAAAAAAAAAGTGAGTTTTGCGCATGCGCAAAGCCGCTAAGTAGCACATATTGGTGGGTAGCACGACTCGACAGAACACCGGTCTGTAACTCTGAGCTAACAGCGCAACTTCCCCCAAATTCACCTTTAATTTACTGATTCATTATTAATCTATAAATCAATAAACTCGAGGAGATTCTGTTCCGGGAGAAACCCGGGTTTTAGCGCTCAGACTCTGAGATTCAGTTTACCTCAGATTTAGCCTCAGAGCTAACTCCCTCACTCACACACAGCACAGGTTAGCCTAGCCTAGCCTAGCCTGTGTTCAGCACAGCAGCGGCTGCAGGTTCGGGTTCTGGCCCGGTACCGGTTTCGGCTCAGGGCGGGTGGAAGGTGTACAGGTGAGAGCTCGGGGCTCAGTTAAAGATTTAAAGGTAAATAATTAGAATATTTACCTCTCCGCTCCTCAGGGGGACAATATGGCCGCTCGCGCACATACAGGCAGTAACAGGTTCAAGGGGAGGAGCCAGGGTCAGTCACGCCCCCGGGGGCGCTCGCGCAAAGTCAGAGCCGGGAGAAATGGGCGGAGCTTCAGTGCGGTTCTAATATTATACATTTATTATAATGATAAAAAAACTAATATTAAATGTTAAATTGTAAAAATACATTTTTATATTAAATTTTGTAAAGTTGCTGCTACGGTTTCCAGTCAGGTTGATTCAGATGTTTAATAAATCTTCTGTAAAGTAAATGAAACAGAAATCAGATTGAATGATCTGAAATGAATGTTTCAGGGTTTTGGTAAATTAAACAGTAAGTTAATGTAAATAACAGTAAACTCATGCTGTAATATTGTAACTACGAGTTAGAGTGTTTACAGAGCAGATACTCAGGATTCTTTTATAACTGATTTTAAATGCTGTATACATATTATAACATAATTTTACTTAAACTTTATTTGATATTACTTGCAAAATAACCTGTGCAGCTCAAACTGAACTCAAATTTAATCTGATTTAACTGGTTATGATGTTTGACCTGAACAGGGTACGTTTTGGCCCACAGCCTGATTCATCTCACTGCCCACTATCATTAACGGACTGGATCAGACCCATGACCAGCTTCACAAACCAGTACGACCAGCAGTGTCCTCCCTGTGCTGAGAGCTGTGTTATCAATAAGGGTTTTTCCCCAGGTTACCAGCTCCGACCGCCTGAAATCAGTTATCTGCTCTGCTGCTGGACTGGGAGCACTGGAATTATATTCACAAACTATAGATTTAATAGATTTTCGCTTTTTAATTTGCTGCCATTGGTTAGTTTTTTTATTCACTGATATATTATTCAGTTTTTGTAATTTAGTATTAAGATATAGGGCTAATTGTAGAACAGCCATTGTTATTATACAGTATTAGATGAATTTAATTGTATTTGATATTAATGAGGAGCCTATAGCCCTGCTAAAAAGAACAGCCTGGCCCGGATAAGCTGGATAAACTGTTTATTCTGGTTGATTATTTTGATTAAACCATCAAACTCAAATAAAAACCCACACCATGCTGCTCCAGAGCTAACATGCTTTACTAGTAGCTTAACATGGTCTTATTCTCTTCTTTAGAAATTAATCTAAAATTGTACTCCATGTTGTAGGAATTTGCAACCAGAGTTTGCACTGTAGAGACCAGATATGCCAACTAATTTAGTATTTAGTACATTTAGCATTTACTGCCCCAGACCTGGCAAGGTTGATTTGCCACTAAATTATATTGGGATGGGCGGAGCTACACATACTGCAACCAGCCAGCAGAGGCGCTAGACCTGCAGTAGCTTGAGAGATGCTCTGTTGTGCCTGATTTCTTCAGTCATTGATCTTGTCCAGACTATATATTTACAAGTTCAGCCGAGAGTGAGGAGGTCTGAAGAATCCAATTAACTCAGGAGTCTCGTTTAACACCAGTTATAGGATTAGCAGCACCAAGGCAGACCTTCAATAAAAGCACTTTATTTTCCTTAGATATTAAACCCTTTTAATATAAACTCCAGCATCTTATCCCCTTTGATCTGTTTCTTATTGAGACTGCATTAACATTCTGAAGATAATCATTTGGCCTGAAGAGTCTGAGAGAATAAGCCTCTCTGAATAACACTATCAGCAGCAGACAAGCCTCTTGCCACAAAACAAAGAGGCCTTGATAAAATCTCACAAACACGGACAGAAGAATTCAGGGTGGGATTAGACCCCAACTACCATTTTACCTGCCCTATGGGTAAAGCTTTTGAGTTCAGAGAGTTCAGAAATCTACACTGATATTTCACAGGTCATGTCAAGTCCCACAACTTTGTCCCATGTTCTAGATAATGACTGGGTCAGAACATCTTCAGAACATCAGGCAGGTCTTGTGGAGTGTTCCTGGGGTGCAGTGAGCAGTACCTACCAAAAACATGTTGATTTTTAGGTCTGCTTTTTCAGTCCCAAATCTGCACTTCTGCTTCCCCCTGGTCAGGGTTGCGATGGATCCAGAACCTATTTTAAATCCATTCACTCACACCTAGAATAATATTTAGCCACCTGTATTTCTGGGGGGTGGGAGGAGGCTGGGGTGCTTGGAGTAAATGTTGAGAACCCACCTCCTCACAGTCAGTTACGCATTTGTACTAACGTGTTCATTATAACCGATCTAATCTTGTGTGTGGGTAAATAATGTTTCTGCAAGGCATCTTCTCAACTGTGTTCTTGGTGCATCTTGTAAAAATACAGTCAAAATATGTATTACTTTAGTTTTATTACTTGTGATGTGACACTCTTCTAAATGAGAAAGAAATCTATGTTTTATTAATGTTCAATGCATCCATCTCTAAATACCTTTATAGCATAAAATAATTTTCTGTAGATTATGTTTCCCACAGTTCAACAGCAGCAGATAGGCCTCATATGATCCTCTGTCTATATTAAAACGTCCTCCAGGACTATTGGCCTTTAATAAATCCTGTCTGGTATGTGCTGCTCATAGAGTGTAATTTTCATGATGATGGAAGGCAGTGGAGATCGTCTCTAAATTATGATTCTTCATTTAGGAGATTGGCTCGGTCCATATGATCTGGTGTCAGTTCAGGGAGGACAGCGGATTATGCGGATACGAGACGATCGATCAGTGCGGAGCTTCAGATTGATCGTATATTACTGATCGAGTTATTAATCAGATAAAGAAAAGGTACTGAGTGTTATTAGTACAGAGTGGTATTAAGTCTAGTCCCAAATGCAGAGAATGTTACTGTACTATAAACAATCATACAGATATAGTTCACAACTGCTGTTAACCAGTCTGGTATGATGTGTTGAGTCTGTGTTTAATATCAGGTGTGGATTATAGAGGGGGTTAAACCCCCAGTATTGATTTGTGGATCAGTGGAACTGTGTTCTCTGAAAAGATGGAGCTTCATACAATACTTTAGGATACAGGGATGGGTTGGGTAGTTGGGGATGAGGTACTGCAATCAATCAGATCCTCACAGCAACACCCCATAATACTCCTGTTCCTGTAAGAGAGATACAGTAATCTGATGGTAGATCTGTGTAATCAGTGTAATAAGAAGTGTAGTTACTGCTGTGAATAAGCAGCTATCACAATATTTTTCTCCAAATAATGAATGTTGTTAATGTCGTACCTGAATAAAAAATCTTCCAGCCTCACCTGTTAATGCTGCATTGCAGGTGTTCAGTCACATGGTCACCTGAAACATACTGTAGGTTGAAACTCAGGGGGGCGGGGGTGAGGGGGTCCCGAATGCCCCGGGGCTTTCCTCTCATACACATGTAAATCTGACCTTACCGACTTTCAAAGACTTCCCTGGCGAATGTGTTCCATGAAAAGACGCTAAGTGGCCATAATGCGAGCTGGTAAGGTTAATTATCCTTTTACACTTAAAGAGAGAAATGCTTTCAGTGAGCAGACAGAGAGCTCCTTTGAGAGCCCGCCGGGCCGGACCCAAATACCAGAGCCCGGGACGTGTGAGATGTAACTCTAATACAGAGGACCACTTTCTCCCATTATCACCACTCTAACCCTGTTCTGCTCGAGAGGGGCCCGTTCCATTTCACCACAGGCCTCCATACAAATCCGGGAAATGTAAAACCCAGATGGGTAGACTTCCTGTCTTGTCTGGAGACGGCCCGTTCGTTTCTATTGGCATTGGTTCGGTCTGATAAAAGGCAGAGACCCGGCGGATCGAGTGACGGCCGTGGAGATCCCGGTACCGACGCACAAGGGTATTAGTCTTAGACGCATGAGTCTGTGTAAATTTCAACATTTTTCTAAAAAAGATTGACGGATTCTTTCTGATCAGATTTGTTTGGTGTATCACTTCCTTTTGAAGTTTAGAACAAGTTTCGGGATTAAAACCTGTTATTGCTGTCGTTCTGTTTCTGACCCGCTAATCTGAGGTTCCATCAGGAAGCTTGTGATTTGGCTAAAGACTGAGAATCTTTCAGATATTTTAGAGGATTAACATTTTATAAAAAGTTGCTCTGCCTGTATGATATTCACACAATCAGTCATCATCATACAGCCAGATAAACCAACCTATAAAATGGTAATAGGCAAATGATGGGTCCCATGACATGCACCAATCACCCATAACATTAAAACCACTTACAGCTGAAGTGAAAAGCATTAATGGTTTGGTTCCAGTGTCTCCTGTAACGGGGTGGAGATATTAGACCGAGAGTAAACAGTGATGTGTTCAACAACAACAAAAAAAAAAACGTTTTCACAACTACTTTATTTTCTTATTACTATCCGAATTCGGCACAACCCCTGGAACGGCAACTTATTGATCTAAAAACATTCTACACAGCAATCAGTGTAAAGTAGTGACTTCAGTATTGGTGATGACAAGGTTAAATTATTTCTACAACTTTTAGGTGTAAAACATGCCTTGGTCATTCAGTATTGGCAGATCTTGTGGTTTGTTCCCAGTATGCAGTGGTCAGTACTGGTGATGAACCCGTCCAGAACACAGTCTAGTGGAGTCCATATCTCAACAGATCTGTTTTGGTGGTATTATGGAGTTATACACATTATCAGGCAGGTTGTTTTTGCTGATCAACCTGAAAGAGCTGACTGATTGCTTACTGCCTAAAATATATCTAATGCTTGGCAGGGGCCTCTGGAGCCGGATCATCAATTTTATTTACTTATGTCAGAGGTTTTATTGTTATGGCTGATTAAAAAGTAGTCAAAAAATGATAATGTTGAGATCCTTGGTGTGTCACAATCATTATATGATCCAC
The DNA here is from genome assembly GCF_023375975.1 of Astyanax mexicanus. Lineage (NCBI taxonomy): Eukaryota > Metazoa > Chordata > Actinopteri > Characiformes > Acestrorhamphidae > Astyanax > Astyanax mexicanus. The sequence continues at coordinate 65,397,846 of NC_064410.1, read as the reverse complement.
TAATAAATATACTAACATTCTGACCACAACCCATTACCGTGAAGAGCCGGTGTTTTAACTACTGTATACAGTTTTTTATATTTATTTTAGTACTGATATTTCAGTTTCAATGTTAGGGTATTTTTGATTAATAAAAATGTACTGCAGTAATATGTAACAGTTGTTACTATTCTACTGTATTATCATTATAACAGTGGCGTAAAATAACCAAAAATGACAATAGTAATGTTTATTGCAATTGTGGCATATTGCAAAATGTTGCACCAGATCACATGACCAGTAGCTCACTGCCTGCTGGTTTGATGATAAAGGTCAGTGGAAAGGTTAAATTCCTCGTTGGCAGAATTCCTGTATTAAGTTATGGATTTTCTCAGGAATGCCCCGTTAGCGCGGGTCAGTGAGCGCGAGTGAAAACGACGCTGGACTGAAGGTGGAACTTCCTGAGCGACTCTTTTAAAGAAAGTACTGATCCGCAGTGCCTCCATCAGTGCCCTGGAACCTTATCTCTGGCAGCGCGTCAACCAGAGGCAAAAACAAGGCCCATTTCCCCGACTCCGGCCCGCTTACACAGGAACAATTCTACTCATCCGCTGCCAGCCTGCTATTGCTTTACAGGCTAATGAGGTTAGCATTTCTCTGCAGAAGCGCTGCCCCTGCTGACCCGGGAATCCCCCATTAAGTGTGTTTTTCCTACGGCAGAACCAGCGCCGGCCTCCCGGGAGACTGGGCCCATTCACACGGACCCGGCGGCTTCAGACCCGCTGTTCAAAGCCTGCCGTCATCATCGCCCTCAGCACTCGGCTCAGCGGGCAGCGTGACCTCGGTACCTGGCACCGACTCCTAACACCGCCTCGTCCAGTGTAGCATAGAGACTGAACTTTACACAGTCCAAACACTCCACACACACACACACACACACACACACACATTAGGTATACAGTACCCAACAAACACATCCCCCATTTTTGTAAATATTCTATATTTTCATGGGAAACACTTTAAAAATGAAATCTGGAAATAATTTAGTGTTTACCTTGTAGATCAGTATAGATTTACTGTCTACAACACAAGCAACACACCTCACAGTGAAAGAAGTGTGACCATAGTGTCAATATTCTGTGATCACCATTATTTCCCAGCACTGCCTTAACCCCTTCACAGGTTTCCACAGAGCTGGTAAAGATTAGAGACTTTGTACTCCTGCATCTTCCGTTTGAGGATGCCCCACAGATGCTCAAGAGGGGTTTAGGTCTGGAAACATGCTTGGTCAGTCCATCATCTTAACCTTTAGCTCCCTCATACCTTTATTTTGTAAAGATAAACTGTGGATATTACAATGAACACGTGGACTCTGTCCCGTTAATCTGCTGTATGATCTTGGTTGTTGTTCTGTATCTCAGTTTCAGGGTGTTATTAACCTTCTTATAGACATGTTCATCTTTATATAGATAAACAGTTCTGTTTCTCACATCCTCGGAGAGTTCTTTACCATGAGGTGATATGTTAAATATCCAGTGGTCAGGATAAGAGAATTAAACCCAAAACAGCAAATTTACCAGAAGCCAGTAAATATGTATATCTGTACACTGACTACTCTAAATGATATCCATGTTTTGGGTGTGTAAGTGTGTGTGTGTGGTTAGTTCAGTGGTGCTACATTAATGTTAAATATGCGGAGAGGTGGGGGGTAACAATAGCAGTACTGTGGGGTGGGGGGGTTTGGGGGTGTAGGAAGTAAGGGGATATAGGAATCCTTACATTAAACCACACAATTACTGTAATCCAACCTGGAGCTGTTCTTCCCCTCGTCCTCTCCCACAGCATGGCTCCGCCCCCCCTTCTTCCCAGTGGCCTTTGGGTGTGTATAAAAGCCCAGGTGCTTTATGAATCCTCAGGAGCAGCGAAAGTGCAATATCACGCCTCGTACTGTACATCACAGGATCCAGACCTGACCTCCAAACAACCATGCTGACCAGGTACTACCTCACCACACGCACCAGGTTATATCCTGTTATTCACAGGGTTTCTTTATATATATATATATATATAATCATATACAAATATAATATACATATAATTAGTGTCTATCATAGACTAGGGTTAGTATATATTTAGATTGGGTTAATGCATATTTAAAATGTAGATATATATTATATATACATATATATATATACACATATATATATATATATATATATATATATATATATATATATATATAATCCTTTTCCACTATTCTACTGTTTTTCGGTTCCACTGATGCACTGTTCTACTGTTCTTTTGATCCACTGTTTTACTGTTCTTGTGTTTATCGGTTCCTCTGTTCTCATCATCAGGAATATTCTCATTTTCTGTGTGCTGACGGTGCTGCTGACTGAAGCCGACCTCGACGCAGGTAAACACACCTTTCACACACCTGCTGCAGATCAACTGACACTGATCACGTTAATCCAGCATGATTAATATTCCTATACTTCATTATTAATTCAAACAAAGTTCATAAAATATATAACTACAGTATATACCTGTATGTAGATTTCATTCTGTTTATATAGGATATACCTGTAGATTTACTGTATACACAGTTAATGTCTCAGTTCAGTATATTTATTATATTAGACCTAAATTTCCTTCGGGATAAATAAAGTATCTATCTATCCATCTAGACTCTGTACAAACAAGCTGGAACTATACTGTTCATCTAATTACATCAAAGTGTTTTAATTAATTCTACAGCGTAATTAATGTTCATTTGGTTTATTTGGCATAAATAAAGTCACTAAATTATATATGTTAACCGAATCGCACAGACAGCATGTTTTTTAGATTTTGTATTCACTTATTAATAGAGCATAACCTAAACTAAAGCTTATATTATTAGATATTAAATATTGGAGGTTAATGTTTTAGGGTTAATACTGATGTTAAGGTCAGGAGTTCAGCTGTATTCTGTATTAACTTTACAGAATTTTATATTCAGGCAAAAAAAGTGTAAAAAGTATTTTCTCTTCATGTTCCATCCAAACCAGGAAAACGTATAGTTTACTGAGAATCACGTAATATTCACCACGTCACAGTCAGGCCTTAAGGAAGGGTTGAATATGATTAAAATGATCTGAATAAATGAAATAAGAGAAGGAGAATGCAAGAAATTGAAGAGTGAATCACAGACAGTAAAATTATAGTATAATAAAATAAAGCATTATTAACATTTCTGCATCGGTTAAAAACTCATTTACTCTCTTATATTCTAACTGAAGTTAAATATCTGAAAAGGTATTTAATATTAGATATTGGTTTGTAATTTCTGGTAAATTTAATGTTAGAATGAAAAGAAATGTCTGCAGGTCTGTGGAGGAACATTAATCTGAATATTTTGTTGTTTTTGTTTTGCTGCAGTTGACGGGGCTCCACAAGCCATTTCCACAGGTACTGATCTAATAACTCATATCTAAGTTATCCTGTGATAATCAGAGGGGGTGTGGCAGGCGGGTGATTGACAGGTGTGATGTTTGTCCACAGATCAGGACTCCACCTCTGATGAAGCTCCTACTGGTGAGTCTACAGGCCGGACTGGGAGCACTGGGGGAGCTGGGCCGCGGTTTGGTTATACGGGGGAATCTCAGTTATGTCCTTTATGTTTATCTTTACAGAGAGCATGAACTCCCCCGTCTCCCCCGACCAGCCCAACGGTGAGTACACACACACACACACACACACACACTAACCCTTAACAGAGTTAACAGAGTTAATCAAGGTAATGATGAAACAGTAACATGTTATGATAACATAGTATTTGTGTGTGTGTGTGTGTGTGTGTGTGTGTGTGTGTGGCGGCATGAAAATTTTAATCTGTAATAATTTTCCTTTTGGATCAAACAAGCTGCAGCATGTGATCAGTGTGGTTAAATTAACCCTTCCTGAGTCCAAACCAAACCAAACCAAACCGCACCAGTGGGTCATGAAGCGCCCTCTAGTGCTCTAAAGCTCGTCCGTGTCACACAGAGGTGTGAAGGAATGAAGTACAAATACTTTTTTACGTTATTTATGTATAAATGTAGTTTATCTTCACTTTACTGGAGTTATTTTGACATTTTTCACACAATTATCTGAACTTTCTCCTCCTTACATTTTAAAAATATCCTCGTTACTCCTGTTTCATTTCAGCTGGTTTTCATTCCGGCTTCTCATCGTTCAATAAAACCCCTATCCAGATAAATCTCTCCATCCAGATAGAGTGAATCTGATTGTGATTGGATGTAGAGAAGTATAAACATATACCATTCCCTCTCCCTATTGGTTTATACTGGTTTATTGGTTTATACACTCCAGCAAGACCATAGCAGGCGTATGTAGTCTAGTATGAAGATGATCCTGCAGAGACTCAAGAGAATTCCAGATAAACTCCAGATAAACTCCAGTCCAACTAAACTTCTTTAATATATTTACACTCTACTAAAATACATTCATTTACAATCAGCATATATGCAGCTGAAACAGGGAGCAGCCTAGTGCAAAATCCCAAGTTACATTATCAGCATTTACATTTTAATATTTTAACATTATAGTCATTATAGCTTTTAGTAAAATGTGTTTTGGGGAGGAGAGTTATTAAACTCTACCTACAGAGTAATGAATAGAGATACTTTTCACAGTATTATCACAGTTTTGTTTACTGAAAGTTTATTTAGAAGCATTTCAGCTATAAACCGAAGAACTAAGACTTTTATTCTGTAAAGAATAATATCTATAATAGAAATGTGTTTAATATAAACTGCTTTTTTACACAGTCAGTACCGTCATTTCAGAGCTGAGCTCTAACACACTAAAGCACTGTAATAGTGCAGGAACAGCGCCACCCAGTGGTAGAACTGAACTCTAACAGGTTCTGCTTCTCAGAGACCCGATATCTATAGTGACTGACAGCATACAGAACTCACTGTGCGCTGCAAAGAGAAAAACACTTTATTTAACAAATTTAAAGTTTTTTACAAACACATATATTCTACAATAATTATTGTTATGGTTCTGCTACTGTACAATCCACAGAACCCCATGTATAATATTTTATGTTAATATGATTAAAAAGATATTTGAGATTTTTATTAATATTTGCTGCCTGTTTTCCACTAGTTTTAGCTGATATAGGTCCACCTTTATTTAGATAAATATTTATTCCCATATAATGTTCCTGTAATGTTTAATAATAATAAATATTAATAAATAAATAATATAATAATCATAAATAATAATAATAAATAATGAGCTGTAATGACTGTAAACTATAGAAACTTGTTAACTTGTGTTTTTATGTTTACAGATGAGCCTCAGACTAATAACGGAGCCACAGCAGGTGAGAATAACATTAAATAAATTTACATTAACATTACCATAATTACCCTCAGCGATCTGAGTCAGAGTTAGCTGATGTATCAGAGTTGGAGATCCAGCACTGTGCTGCTACCTAGTGGTGCTGCACTGATTGGCTGCAGTTAGGAAAGAGGCGGAGTTTGACGTATCAGAGAAGACGTGCTCTGGTCTTTATCATCCTCGTGTCAGGAGCATCACTAGTGTTCGGGGGGAGTTCTGTTGAGAGAAAAATAAAAATAAATGAATATAAATAGAGATTATTTTGAGTGAATCTCCTCAGAGCATGTCAGTGTTAAACTGTGTAATAATAATAATAAACTGTTAATCTTGTTTTGATGTAGAAGCGAGCAGCTCCAGTGCAGAGGCGGGACAGGCCACCGGTAAATAACACTCACTGTATTTAATAAAATCAGCTGATAAACTGGAGTAAACCTGAATACGAATAGAGGATTAATTCTACTCTGATTTTTTACTTTTTTAGGGCCTCAAGTTAATGATGTGACAACAGCTGGTGAGTTCCAGTGTGCATCACTTTAATACTGTAATTTAGGATTTGTAGAAGAGTCAGGTTTATACTGAATAAAACATAAAACAGTTTTATAAAGAACAAAGTTAAAATCAGAGCAGCTTCAGCTAATTAATAATCATAAATCCAGTAAAGAGAAAGAGCCAGCACAATTTCATCATCATCATCATCATCATCTGCAGCAGCAGATCATCAGGATTTACCAGCTGCTGATCTGATCAGATCTATAGATAATAATAAATGAGGAGAGATCTGCAGATGATTTATTGAACACTAATGGAGAATTTCTGCAGGAACATTATTAATATTTAAAGTTTAGTGAGATCTGTTTTCGGTTCCGTATCTGAAGTTAAAACACGTCTCTGTTTTTTTCTAGATGGAACCAAATCCAGCACTGAAGAACAAGAGGGTAAACGGGTCTCCACTGATTACAGAACTGCACCAAAACTGACTTTACATTATTTCTATCTAAATATTCTGCAGCTGACAATTAGTCTGTATCTCCTCCCCCTCCGTTTGTTTACTGTTTATTTCCATATGCAGGTTAGAGCGCCACCTATCCCATGGTGTCCCCAGACCGGGAGGACTGGTTTTGGCAGAGGAGCTCTGAGCTCTTACTGGGCTTTGAACTGATGAGCTCCTCGACTTGATAAGCAGCAGTTAGACAGTAGGGCCGGTCTAGAGCTATGAAATTAAACTACATATAAACTCTGAGTGAATAATTATTTTATTTTTCACACAGAAATGTACACAACTCACCAGCTCACAGAGTGAGTGGAGCGACTGTCTAACTGCTGCTCATCAGGAGATTATCCAGTCTACACCACAGTGACCCGCCCTCCTCTATCAGGAGTCCTTCCTCCCCCACGAGGGGGCGCTCTTACCTGCAGCTGGGAATAAACAATAAACAAAGTGTGGAGGGAGGGTTTCAGCTGCAGATCATTTACTAATGCTTTAGAGGATCAATATGTATTGATCAGAGACAGAAATTAAAATAGTTAAGAGAAAATTAAGGGGATTTTGTTTTCACCTTAATTTTAAACTTTTATGTGGTATCAACCCCAAAGGATATCATATTTAATCTACTGTTGAACAGAGTAATATTTCTGAATACTTTAAATAACTTATTTGTGTACATAATGAAAACAATATATAATACATTAAATAAATTTAGTATTACATAAATTAAAATGATTATTAGACAGATACATGTTTATTTATCTGCTGCAGAGAATCCTATGCTATTGGTAGTAGTGTTTGTTAGTGATGTGTGTGAGCGGGCAGTAGCTGGATGTGTAGTTTATATATTTTATATAGTTTATATGTTAAGGATGCGTGACTGTGAATTCTCCTCCTCAGAGAACGAGAGTCCGGAGTCGGAGGAGGCGGTGAAAGCCGCTCCGGTTCAGCGCAACACGAAGTCCAACAACCCTGCGCCGCGCAAACGCAGCAAACCCGTCGCCGCGTCCAAGAAGAGGACGCGGTCCTTCCGCCCGTGAGATCGGCAGCGCTGCGGGAGGACGCAGACGCTACTACTGATACCAAGCCAAGAGCACGAGGGCAGAAACACTGCTGTATCCAGTGGCATTTCCATCTGTTCTGATTAAATAACCACGAAATTAGGCCTGATTCTGTTGGGATGTACTGTATTGGGTGTTGTTTCATTGTTTGTTTGTTTGTTTGTTTGTCTGGTCACTCGTTTTGTGGTGCTGACAATTTCAGGTCCAGAAGGTAAAACTCCGCCCCGGGATTTCGGTTAGACTTGTTCGCTGCAGCCGAGCCGCCCAGGGCAGAATGAAGTCTAGGTGAAATCCCGGGGCGGAGTTTTACTTTCCGGACCGGATCTGCCGTGGCACTCAGAGCAGACACAGCACAGTCTGAAGGGCATTTCACCCTCGCGTCACAGAATCCAAACCCAGACCACCCCTCCACCCCCTGACCGGACCCGACCCATCCGCCCCGACCCGAACGCTCAGCAGGTCTCAGAGTCCCGCTCAGATGCTCCGTTTCACTGGTGCTGGCTGCCCGAGGGCCGAGTGCCCAGAGCGGCCGTAGCTTTTAGATAAATAGAGAAAAATAAAAAAGTAATAAACCGCACAGTCTCGCTCTCAACTCAACATCAGTGTTTCAATCTAAAGTGTTTCTCTCTTGTTGTTGATGACATCGATCACTTTTTATACACGCAGTATTTAACAATGTTAAACATCATTTTCATATCAGAATCAGAATGTGTTATCCTTAAACGTTTCTTTCTTTATATTGTACGTCCAAATAAACTTCATTGTAAACAAGACGTAACTAATACGCTCCGAGTGTGTGTTTTTCTGTGGGGCTGAATATTTGTGTGTTTGGGAGGGAAAACATAAAAATGATAAAATAAAAAAAAACAAAAACAATAGCAATTACAATAATAATAATAATAAACATTACTACTACTGCTAATAATAATTAAAATAATACTACTAGTAATGAACTCTTATACTGCTAATTATAGTAATAATAAACTACTACTAATAACACTAGTACATCTAACACTACTGGGTTAAATAGTTATTACTACTACAGTTACTACTAAAGCTATTACTCATACTAATAGTCACTAATACAAATTTCACAACTACTACAACTGCGTCTACATCAGCTACTACTGATATAACTATAACAATGTTACTAATCCCAGTATTACTATTAACACTAATACTACCGCTGACACTGATACTCCTAATGCTAATATTACTGCTAATATTGTTACTCCAACTACTTCTGCTTTTACAACAGCTACTACTACTAATACTCTCCCACTGCCTTTTTCATTTTTAAACTTTTATACTTAAATACGCTTCTAAATTTTAGTCAGGCTCTGCTGGTCACCATCATTACACCCCACTGCACTGTCCACTGTGGGTGATAAGATTAGCTTCTATGGTGTTTTTCCAGTAAACACAATACACTGTGAATGGAGGAATATTAAATACCCAAAACACAACTCCAACTCCCATAATTCACCTGCACCTACTATCAGCCCTCACTACAACTCCCATAATACACCTGCACCTACTATCAGCCCTCACTACAACTCCCATAATTCACCTGCACCTACTTTCAGCCCTCACTACAACTCCCATAATTCACCTGCACCTACTTTCAGCCCTCACTACAACTCCCATAATTCACATGCACCTACTATTAGCCCTCACTACAACTCCCATAATACACCTGTCCTTTACATCACTCCTCATTCATAACTCATACAGGCCAGGTGTTCCTGAGTTGTACCTGAGGTAACCCTGCTGATCTGAGTTTTGGTACAGAATGATTGGATGAATAAATCAGGTGGAATATTATTGCTGTTGATGATGTAGACTGAAGTTGTATAATGGGGTAAAAACAGCAGAAATTGAGGTGTTCATGGTTTCCATGGTGAAGATGAAGGTAGTGCAGCGCTCTGTATAAAGAAGTCTCTCTCTCTCTCTGTATCTCTCTCTCTCTCTCTCTCTCTCGCCCCGCGGCGGCCGGTAAAGGTCAGGCTTTTCTCTAACGCTGAAGCTGAAACTCCTTCACTCCCCAGTGACGCACTCCAGCGCTCACTCTGAGCACTCTGCAGAGTGAGCGAGACTCCGGCTCACACTGAGGCCGGATCTACTTTCCCTCCCACACTCAGGAGACCGGGAGTAAATCCTGCTGCAGAGCTGTAATCCCTGAGTACACGCCGCCCGGCCCGGCTCCAGCGGGTGACGCCGCGGCGATCCGTAACCCACACCGCCGCTCGTCTCTCAGATCCCATCTGCCTTTTTAAGCTCCAGTGGGCGCCAGTGTTGCCTTCCCCAGGTTTCCCCCGTTACAGTCTATACGACAAGCATGTCTCTGTTAGAGCTGGACCTGCGCTCATGTACACTCCACGCTCAGAGCAGAACGACGGATTAAATATCTTCCTGAGGACCCCTGAAACACAAGCGCTCCGACAATCCTGATCCAAGCACGCCGAGAGCTACAGGAACCGGACCACTCTGGTTCTGAATCAGTGTTATAATAATGCTCTTAAATAAACTATTGAGAAAAGTAGTAACAGAAAGTTTGCTTCATATTTATGTGTAACGCAGCAAGTTGTGGAATGTTGATAGAGCGTCCCAGACATTTTCTATAATCAGGGATAGATCTGGAGATACAGCAGCTGCACATGGTTTAGTATCTGCAGTGTCTTCAAGACTAAAAGCTCCTGAGATGCAGCAGCATGAGGACGAGTATTGTCCTGCTGGAATAGAGAGCGGAGTGTTCAGTAAAGTCACTGGTTGCAGGATCTTATTAACATAATATTAGGTTGGTAAAATTCCTGTAATGAAGAGTTAAGGTGATCCAGGTGATGACCACGTTATAATGAAGTCCCCAAATGTTTGTGGACACAATGAATGCACTCAGCTACTGCAAATGCACAGAGTTTGTATAGTACCTGTACAGGAGAAGTGCTTCATACAGAGTAAACAATACTTCTGGATGGGATGAGTGGTCCAACATCCTGAATTTACTAACGCAGATCACCTTTAACCCTAACCGTAATCCTGAATAAGGTTGGGCTTATTTACAGTGGCAGTTCTCTGTAGTGTATCTAATAAAGGGAAAGCGTTTGATGGTTTATTTAGGGTTATTTCGGTTTGTAATGGTTTAATTAGGGGTTGTTTTGCTGGGTAACTGCTGTGTGTTCTGGATCCTCAGTAAACTCTGTGACCCGAAGTTTATTTGCTCGGAGAATTCGACCCCCAGTGGCGTCTGTTTGATGATCACGCTGTGGAACACAGCTTTCCCTCTAAATTAAAAGTTAAACCCATTAAGATTAATCTGTGGAACAGAGTGAGACTCAGCTATACGTGCCGGCCGGCCATCAGCCCGAGCTTAGCTGACTTTAAGAAGGCTCACGTTAGAGATGACCTCTGACCCCATTCACAAACACACTGCCCTGTCTGTCTTCAGTCCCAGCATTCACCTTCGCCAGGGGTCAAAAGTCAACAAGACCCTCAGTGACACTAACAACTACCTGCCCCACTGTATGGACAAAAGTATTGGGACACCTGCTCATTCATTCTTTCCTCTTCTGTCCAGGAAAAGCTTTTTACAAGATTCTGGAGTAGAAACATTGCAGTGAGGATTTGATTGCACTCGGTTAAAAAAGAGCAAAGTTAGTCTGGTCAAGATGTTTGATGAACGCCACCCCACCTCTTACCCAACTCCCTAACTTATCTTATCCAAAAGTATATAACAGAGCTGCATCATTCCAGAGCTTCCAGTAGTATTATTGCTTCTAAGTAAATATGAACTTGTTTTTCCTTGCATTATTTAAGGTCTAAAAGCTCTGCATCTTTTTTCCTTATTTTGACAATTTCTCATTTTATGCAAATAAATGCTCTAAATGTATATTTCGAAATAATATTTTTATTTGGAATTTGGGACAAATGTTGCAAATAGTTTATAGAATAATACCTAGAAATAGTAAAATCAGAGGAACTGATCATATTGAAGTGGTCTTTTGATATTTTAAATATGTCGTATGAGTGTAATATGAGTTCAGGCTGTAAAGCCTGAGATCCCCAGTGGCTGTAATTACCACAGCATCATCTGAGCCCCGGCTGGACAGGAGAAACAAGTGTTGTAAACTGTTCAGAGCACTATTATCTCAGAAGGTCCAGGAGGAGTTTCAGACTGAGGTTAAAGCTGCCAACTAACAAAGCCCCTCTGTTACAGGAGAGTCCAGATCCCCCAGTATCAGCTTCACAGCTCAGAGTGCCAGAGTCGCCCCCCGTCCTGCTCCAGAGCTTCACTGCTGACATCAACTCGTCCACACAACACTACACAAAACTCCACAGAACCGAGAAACCGCAGACCCGCGAAACCGCAGAACCGCGAAACCGCAGACCCGCTAAACCGCAGAACCGAGAAACCGCAGACCTGCGAAACGGCAAAACCGAGAAACCGCAGACCCGCGAAACCGCAGAACCGCGAAACCGCAGACCCGTTAAACCGCAGAACCAAGAAACCACAGACCCGCGAAACGGCAGAACCGAGAAAGCGCAGACCCGCGAAACCGCAGAACCGAGAAACCGCAGACCCAAGAAACCGCAGACCCGCTAAACCGCAGAACCGAGAAAGCGCAGACCCGCGAAACCGCAGAACCGAGAAACCGCAGACCCGAGAAACCGCAGACCCGCGAAACCACAGAACCGAGAAACCGCAGACCCGAGAAACCGCAGACCCGCGAAACGGCAGAACCGAGAAAGCGCAGACCCGCGAAACCGCAGACCCGCGAAACCGCAGAAACGAGAAACCGCAGACCCGCGAAACCGCAGACCCGAGAAACCGCGGAACCGCAGACCCGAGAAACCACAGACCCGAGAAACTGCAGACCCGCAAAACCGCAGACCCCCAAAACCGCAGACCCGAGAAACTGCAGAACCGAGAAACCGCAGACCCGCAAAACCGCAGAACTGAGAAACCACAGAACCGAGAAACCGCAGACCCGAGAAACCGCAGACCCTAGAAACCGCAGACCCGAGAAACCATGATACCGCAGACCTGAGAAACCGCAGAACCGAGAAACAGCAGACCTGAGAAACCGCAGACCCGAGAAACCATGGAACCGCAGACCCGAGAAACTGCAGACCCGTGAAACCGTAGACCCAAGAAACCGCAGACCCGAGAAACCGTGGAACCGTAGACCTGAGAAACCGCAGACCCGTGAAACCCTAGACCCGAGAAACGGCAGAACTGAGAAACCACAGACCCGAGAAATCGTGAAACCGCAGACCCGAGAAACCGCAAAACTGAGAAACCATAGAACCAAGAAACCGCAGAACCGAGAAACCGTGAAACCACAGACCCGAGAAACCACAGAACCAAGAAACCGCAGAACCAAGAAACCGCAGAACCGAGAAACCATGAAACCACAGACCCGAGAAACCGCAGAACCAAGAAACCGCGAACGCATTCAGTAAAATCTGCAATCAATGTTTCAATAAAGACATAACCATGACTGCTGTCCCCTAGCTGTAACTAAAGGTTACAGCTAGGTGTGGGTTTGATTACACGTATTGTAACACATTAAGAAGTATTATAACGAATTAAAAATATTATAACGCATTGTGAAGTGTTATAACGCATTTGAAGTGTTATGACGCATTGTCAAGTATTATAACGCATTATGAAGTATTATAGCGCATTATGAAGTGTTATAATGCATTTGAAGTGTTATGTAGCAATGGGAAGTATTATAATGCATTATGAAGTGTTATAATGCATTTGAAGTGTTATGACGCATTGTGAAGTATTATAACGCATTTGAAGAGTTATGACGCATCGTGAAGTATTATAGCGCAATATGAAGTGTTATAACGCATTATGAATTCTCACTCTTAATGTTGGTATTCAGGCGTGACCCCGAACCTGTTTTCCACTGAGTAACTCTGACTTCACTGGACAGAGATACGGCTATGGGCCCAATAGACGTCATAGAGATGGATTTCTCCCAGAGTTCAGCACAAACAACCTTTTTCCTCCACCGAGCCAAAACACATTCTTACATTTCAGACGTGGTTGCCACTGGCTCACTTTTATATAAGGCTGGTTAGAGGAAAACACTGTTATCCTAAATCTACACTTAAAACTACTAAACGCTCTGCTGGGTTCTTTCCAGTATGTTTTCAAGGCAGATCAAGGTCAAACTTAAAGTCAGAGGAATCAGCAGCTGTGTAGTTGTTGGTTTATTTTTCTAGATTATATTGAATCGGATTTGTATAGACGTTTTTTTACTACTGATGCTGCAGAGCAGCTTTACAGAAATAAAACAAAATATCAAACAGAGAAAAACTCTCCTCTGATTAATTAAAAATTATAAATTATTGTTAAAAAGTCAAACATCCATTAGTATGCTGTTATGATCAGGTGTAATGATAAAGTCGTAATAGTGATGGAACCTCAGGAGGGCAGACCTGAAGAATAAATAAATGTAGGATAATAAGTCAGTAAATGAATTTAAATGATTAATAACAGTGTAATAAGTTTTAAACATTTGTAAAGTGTTAATTTAATCCTCTCTGTCCCTCAGCGAAGCTCCCTCAGTTTCCATGCAGGTTCTGAGAGAGGGGAAATAATGGCAGCTGAAAGCCCAAGGCTGGACTTTGGCAGGATAGCCCAGACTCTCAATGAAAGCCATTGAGCACAAAGATGTCCAGTAAATTCAGAACTCTTACAAAGGAACAGGAGTGCAGTCGCTTTGCTCTTGGTCCCTTAAACGACCTTATTTTACCCTCTGCCATTTTCCACTTGGCTTGTTGGGTATTTTGACTGAACAGGGTCATATCAGCTCAAACACCTCCTGAGACGCCTGTAACTGAAGGACGGCACAGAAGGTAACAGTGTGTCAGAGTTCAGGTAAACTTGGGTTCTTGTTTGAAGAGTTTAGGTTGAGTTCTGTTCTGGTTCTGATATATTTCCCATACAAAACAAAGTGGGACTCCCAGTCCAGTTCTCATGAATTCCAGAACACTCCACATTTCTGCTGGTTAAAAAATATACACAATAAAAACCCTGACATAAAGAGAGGTGAAGTGATTGATGATCTGGTTCTAGTGGCCCCTGTAATTGCCTAGCATACTGGACATTAGTGCAGAACAGTCAGTTCTTGAAAAATGGACAAGTGTAAGAATCTGAAAAACTTGGTTCTTTATTAAGAACCAAACTGTGATATTCTAGACAATGACTGGAAAAGATCCAGAACATCAAACTGGACTTCTGGAGTGTTTCAGTATGCTGTGGACAACCAAAGAACCGGAGACAGATTCTCATGAAGGATCCGCCCACCTCACCTCTTACAGGATCGATGAGTCAGAGTCTTTTTTATCTTCCATGGGATTTGGCAAAAGTCATGGGACTCTATACTAGTTCCTGTCCCATGACCGTGGACATGGAGATAACAGTCCTGGTTGTCTATCGATGGTTTTATGGAATCCCTGTAAATACTCTTAGAGTCTGAGAGGGTGTTTAAATGGTCACAGGGTTATTTACTCAGACATGCTGATCTCACATTCGTCCTGGATCACTGGTCACGGGTTTTTGGGATTGTTTGGGAGTGGGCTGAGTGGGGGCAGGGTCTTTTTTAGACTGATATTTAAAACAGGAAACCTTTACCTCTTAGTGCTGCCCACCCACACACTACCACCAAACCAATTCATGACATTATCATTAGTGCACTTACATACGCATTCCAGCTCCTGTTTTCAGATGCAACACTATTAAATTACAGTCAGCCTGGACAGTGTTTGTGCCATTAGTGTGAATGTCCATTGATGTAAGCGGGTAATCCCCTGAACTCTGAGTTGCTTATATAGTCAGTTACTCTTGATTCACCTTTCCTCCCTCACTGTGTGAGTGATACAGAGCGAGCCAATCCACAGAGCTGTTCCTGTAACACATTAACATACTGCTCTCCAGTCACTATATGAATAAAAGTAATGGGTCATCTGATTTTTCCCTGATTCTTCTGAAACAAGAAGAGTTTATCCTGCTTTTATTTGAGTAACTGTCTCTACTGTCCCGAGAATACTTTCATCTAGATTCTGGAGTAGAAACACTGCTGTAAGAATATTTTTTCATTCAGCAGCAACAAGAGGAAAAAGTTAGTGAGATCTGGATGCTGATTAACTCCACAACTCATCCCTGTATCCTAAAGTATGGGACAGAGCTCCATCACTCCAGAGAACACAGTTCGACTGCTTTATACCCCTCTAGCCCATGCCTGAAACCAACAGCAGCTTCATCTTTATCCGCTTTTATAGTTGTTAACTTGTGTTATGATTCAGTGCTATATCCTGTATGTGTGTGTGTATATATATATATATATATATATATATATATATATAAATTATAGTAGGGTTATGGCAGGGTTCCGGACCTTGGATTGACAAAATTTTCTCCAACTGGACCGTACTGAATTCTAATTAAATAGATAGAGACCAGGATTTCACTAACACATGGAAACCAATATTAGATTACATACAGAAAAGCCCCCACCCTCTTTTCTAACATGCAGTGTTAGGAGCTGCGTTCACTGTATTTAAAGAATGCCAGTTTTTTTTACAGGACTGTCTACTGTACCGTCCTCTTAATTTCTTTATCTATTTATTGCTGTTAGTATGATCCTTTTCTTTGTTGCTTTTTATATGTATAACAGCCTGTACTTAATTCTGACATAAAGCAGTTGCTGTTAGTGGAACGAGGCTCTTTTAACTAATTCCAGGAAAGTAAGAGCTTAACAAAAAAAAAAAAAAAAAAAAACGCAACCAACACCTCCCACCACCACCACCAGCGATCCCAGGCCAAATTCAACAGCTCTGTACTGGTTCTGTGTTCTCCAGTTACTGTTCCAAAACAAACTACCCCCAGGACTCCACTCACCACCATCATTAGCATATAAACCGGCCCTGCTCTCACTAATCTGCATATAAAAGCACTCCTGTATCGTCCGGCTGTGAATTACAGACGCAGCTCCCGGGGTTTTTTTACCCCAGACGTCTTTCCTTAAAAACATCAGCGGCCTTCTGAACTGACCCTCAAACCAGCGAGATTCTGTTGTACTCTCTGTCAGATGCATCCAATCAGAGCTCTTTACTGATTCTGTTCTTCTTACTGAAGAGAAAATACGGTTCAATAACAGGAGATCACCAGATCTCATGAAGTTAATGCCATCATAAAGAACATCATTTAGATCAGCCCACCTTTTCATAACAACACAGCATAACAGTCCTGTTTATTCACTTATTTATGTTAATTAAAGAGAATTTAAAGGGGACTATTAGCAGCTTTTTTATGAGGGTCATCAGCTTCCCTTCCGACCAAAATTACTCCAAAAGGGCATTAACAACTCATCCAGGAGGTCCCAAAAGAAAGGAACATTTAAATCATTTTCTCACACTTTTGTAACTTGAGATTATCTGCATATCTCTACATCATCTATAATGGAAGACTCTGCCATTAGTGGAAACTGAAATAGTTAAACTCATCTGTTGGGAATCCTTGTTTTCTGTACCAACATGTTTGGAACGTGATTTGGGTCAAAAATGCAGGAAAGGATGTTTATTAATAAGTGAAATTAGGTTAAGCAGATCAAGTCAAGAGTCAAGTCAAGTCAAGAGGCTTTTATTGTCATTACATCTGAGTACAGGTACACAGTGTGATGAAATTACCATGGTGCAACATAGAACAACAAGCAATAGACAACATAAAGTGCAGCAGTGACGACAGTGCAACATAAAATTATAAAATTATAACAATAAATACAAAAGACGAGACAATTTAAAGACAGATACGGTATAATAAAGTGTATAGTGGGGATAAGGTGCAGAGATGTGTGACATACTGTAACATATAGAACATATATAATCACAGCAGTTACTGAGGTAGAGTTTATAGTTTTGCAATCATATAAACATCCAGCTTCTTCTGATCTGGATTTTTTACACATAAGCAGGTAAAAAGCAATATAGGTGAGGTCATCACCAGCCTGAGAGGGACAGAGCTGTGTTGGGGTAGAAGATGAAAGCAAATCAGCTAATCAGCACTCACTGCTTTAACCCTGTTTTAATGAGTTTAATACAAGCTGCTCTCTCTGTCTCTCTCTCTCTCTGTATCTCTCTCTGTCTCTCTCTCTCTCTGTATCTCTCTCTGTCTCTCTCTCTCTGTCTCTCTGTATCTCTCTCTGTCTCTCTCTCTCTCTCTGTCTCTCTCTCTCTCTCTCTCTCTCTGTATCTCTCTCTGTCTCTCTCTCTCTCTCTGTCTCTCTCTCTGTATCTCTCTCTGTCTCTCTCTCTCTCTCTGTCTCTCTCTCTCTCTCTCTCTCTGTATCTCTCTCTCTCTCTCTCTCTCTCTCTCTCTCTCTCTCTCTGTATCTCTCTCTGTCTCTCTCTCTCTCTCTGTCTCTCTCTCTCTCTCTCTCTGTCTCTCTCTCTCTCTCTCTCTCTCTCTCTGTATCTCTCTCTGTCTCTCTCTCTCTCTCTCTGTCTCTCTCTCTCTGTCTCTCTGTATCTCTCTCTGTCTCTCTCTCTCTGAGGGCTGTATTCTGGGTGGAGGTATAGGAGGTGTGTATGGGTGGGGCAGTTGTGGGGGGGGGGTTTGTAGGAGGTGTGTATGGGTGGGGGGGTTGTGGGGGGTGTATATAAGCGGCGGACCGCGCTCCTGCCGGGTTTAGACCTGCGGGACAGTCCCTCAGTTCGTCTCGGCGCTGATCAGCAGGATGTTGGCACGGTGAGTAACCGCTGGCTGCCTGACTCTGAATTCTCTGTTTACAGTTATAGAGTTGTTGCATATAATGTGATAATCTGCTTTTTGGTGTGAAATTGAAGGTAATCTCTGGTTGGAGAGTGTGGCTATACTACTTTATATATTATATATTTCTGGCATAATTCAACATAATCCAACAGTAGTTTTTTGCATTGTTACCATATTTCATTATGACTGAATCCACAGAAATGCTTTCAAATGACTAATATCTTTTATCATGAGCTTCCATGGAAGACCCCGAAGGTTAAGACAGTTTTTGCTTCTCTTGTAAACGTGAAGTCGAGTTTTGCTTTGTTATTTTAGAGTTTTGGAGTTATTTTTAGAGTTTAGAGTTGGAAAGCTTTAGCTGATGGTTCGGTTGTTAGTGGTGAACAATAGAAAGAGAGGGACTGAGATGAATAGAAGAAAAAGATCACAGGAAAGATACGGAACTAAGGCTCGTATTGAATTTGCATAGCTACATTTTACCTGGGTAGTTTACACCTGTACTGATTTGTTTATTCCTGCACAGAGTAAAACTATATTAAATGTGAATCCCACATAAAAATAAAATAAACAATATAAATAATAAAATATATAAATACAAAAGAGCAGATGAAGAATTGAGAGAATTGCACACAGTATGTAAAATGCTGAAATGCAGTAGTTGTACAGACAATAAGGTGATAAAGTAAGTCTAATATACAATAATATATTTATTAACATGATACTGTATAATATACAGTATGTATAAGGGAGCTTAAGTGAATCATACTGCAGCCACAGCGAGGAGCGAGGCGCCGTGTGAAAAACAGGATTCGGTATTTGGTTTTGGGCCTTCTGCCAAATAATCTCCAAATTTAGTTTGTTTTGTATTTTATTTCGATGCTTGATATCAGTTCTAGCAGCTGTGCTGAACTGCACTGGATGATTTATTTATTATTAGTATTGTTTAATTCAATATTTTCAGTTGATAATTTCTCCTTCCCTCCACAGGACACTGATTGCCCCTGTGCTGATTGCTTTAGTGGGTGTGGCTCTTTCTGCACCAGTAAACGGTAAGGAAACTCTAAACTGTTATAATTACAGTGTTTTAATTAAAGCTGTATTTTTCAGTGGAGTAACAGGTCCTTTCTGTAGGGGAATAAGAGGCTGTAATTAGAGCCGGCTCTCGGCTCGGCATACAAAGCCGTTTTGTTCACCTGAGATCCTGAGTTAGTCTGGGTCTCTATAGGAGTCTGTTCCTTATAGCTGATCTAACTGAGACGCTTCATTTCTGTTCTATACCCCCCCCCCCCCCCCCCCAACACTGCCCCCAACACCGCCCCCAACAGACGGCACAGATAATGATGGTAAGGATCTGATCAGTCTTTACTGAGTGGAGTTAATTTATATTAGATCATTATATTTTTGTGTATTGTTTTATTCTGCGTTTAATTAAGTGTTTGTTTGTTTTGGGTCACAGAAAGAGCACAGAGGTGGCTAGAATTTACGAATGGTAGGTGTTTATTCCAAGCTTTTAAATGAAAATGTTTAAAAACTAAATCTGATACTTGAGTGATTTACACCCATAATCCCACCTGTGTGTTTCTGTATCAGGTGCCAACACTGTAGTTGAACCAACCCACAGCCCTGGAGACTTAGGTTAGTGCTGCTGTTAATAACAGTAATGTTTAAAGAACATGTGTCTCATATTCAGACGATTAGGCGCTGCTGATTAAAATAAACATGCTGTATATAAAAATCAGTAAAACACACTGAAATATACACTAAAACTGTATTAAATGTGCTAAAGTGTGTTTCTGTATATTATTTACACTTAGATCATGAGTATAAAGTAATGAGATCAGCTTCTTTTCTCTTCAGTAATTGAGATTATTACTGTGTTACAGGAACTAAAGATGGACGAGACTCAGCCGAGAGAGCAGAAGGTACAGCAGATCTCAGACCCTCATAAAGACCTGCAGTCTGATTACAGTAAAACACAGTTATTATAAATCTACACACCGTAACACCGCACCGCTTTCAGTTTCAGGCCCAGTCAACCCCTCGACCGATACCACAGACAAACCAGGTAAGATCCAGAGAGAACCAGAACCCTGAACACATCACAAAATCACAAACACCGCAACTAAAAAAACACCATAAATAAAGAAACACCGTAACTAAAAAACCACCGTAACTAAACACCATAACTAAAGAAACACAGTAACTAAAAAAACACCATAACTAAAGAAACACCGTAACAAAAAAAACACCGTAACTAAAGAAACACCGTAACTAAAAAACCACCGTAACTAAAGAAACACTGTAATTAAAGAAACACTGTAACTTAAGAAACACTGTAACTAAAGAAACACGTAACTAAAGAAACACTGTAACTAAAGAAACACCATAACAAAAAAAAAACACCGTAACTAAAGAAACACTGTAACTAAAGAAACACGTAACTAAACACCATAACTAAAGAAACACCATAACAAAAAAAAACACCGTAACTAAAGAAACACGTAACTAAAGAAACACTGTAACTAAACACCATAACTAAAGAAACACTGTAACTAAAGAAACACCATAACTAAACACCATAACTAAAGAAACACCATAACTAAAAAAACACCGTAACTAAAGAAACACCGTAACTAAAGAAACACTGTAACTAAAGAAACACCATAACTAAAGAAACACCATAACAAAAAAAAACACCGTAACTAAAGAAACACTGTAACTAAAGAAACACGTAACTAAAGAAACACTGTAACTAAAGAAACACTGTAACTAAAGAACACTGAATCAGATATGAATATGAATATAAATTCCTCTGCGGTGGAACCGGGGTTAGTATTTGTGGTAAAGTGAGTGAGAGGAACAGCAGTAATGCCTCACACTGACCTTTAAAACACTCCAGTTAAACTCCTGCACTTCTGCTGCAATAAAGCTCTGAAACTAAACCCTGAACCACACTGAGCTATTCTACACTTTACCAACACTCCGTATAAATAACTAACACTAGTGTGCAGTACAGGAAAAAGTGTAATATTAACAGTAACATGTACTAATATTAACACTAATATTAACAGTAATATTTACACTAATATTAACAGTAATATTAACACTAATATTAACAGTAATATTAACAGTAATATGTACTAATATTAACAGTAATATTAACAGTAATATTAACAGTAATATTAACACTAATATTAACATGCAGATCGAGTAAATAGATCAAACAGCTGGGCTGTAAGGCAGTATTTAATTTTATGGTGATAATTGTGAAATTCTGTACATGTTTATGTGTTTATTGTGGAATTAATCAGTGTTTAAAATCACACTGACCTTTCAATCCCACAGATCAGTGCAGTGTTCTTTAGCTTCCATGGGACATGCCAAAAGTCACGGGACATGATACTAGTTCCTAAGAGTTCCTAATGAGTTTTTTTTTATATCAGTGTATTTGAGAATTTGATCCTAATTTCTAAACTAATGTAGTGTCTGTTTATCTTTTGGAAGAGATTACAAGCGAGAGTGAAGTGTCTTCAGATACAAAGAGTAAGTAACCGTTACACTTTCACTGTATTCAAAATCAGTAAAAACTTTATTTCAGTGAAGAAATTGGTGTGGAAATGTTCTTCTCTGGTTCTTTTAAGGTGATACCAGCAAGGACGAGACCACCAGCGGGCCGGATTCAGTAGGTACGACAGACCCCCCCCCCGGGTTTTATCCCTTACCTCAGAACCAGAGCAGCTGATGATGAAACTGTAAGCTCAGGGTCAGAGTGATGAATTCCTGTGTTTTTCTCCAGATTCTGGTGAAGGCGTGGTGGAGAAGAAGGACCCAGATACACCAGGTCAGTCCAGAGTTATACCTCCATTAGGATGTGCTGAACTGCAAATCAGAGATAAAAAAAAAAATTACTTAGCAAATAAACGCATGTTTAATATCAAATACATAATGTTATGGCTGTCTTGAGTTTTCAATAAGTTCTACAACTCTTATTTTTCTGTGATAGAGTGATCGGAACACATACATGTTTGTCACAAAAAACAGTCATAAAATTTGGTTCTTTCATAAATTTATTATGGGTCTGCTGAAAATGTCACCAAATCTGCTGGGTCAAAAATATACATACAGCAACATTAGTATTTGGTTACATGTCCCTTGGCCATTTTCACGGCAACTAGGCGCTTTTGGTAGCCATCCACAAGCTCCTGGCAAGCTTCAGGTCGAATGTTTGACCACTCTTCTTGACAGAATTGGTGCAGTTCAGCTAAATGTGATGGTTTTCTTGCATGAACCCGTTTCTTTAGCACTGTCCACATGTTCTCAATGGGGTTTAAGTCAGGACTTTGGGAAGGCCATTCTAAAACCTTAATTCTAGCCTGGTTTAGCCATTCCTTTACCACTTTTGATGTGTGTTTTGGGTCATTGTCTTGTTGGAACACCCAACTGCGCCCAAGACCCAACCTTCGGGCTGATGGTTTTAAGTTTTCCTGCAGAATTTGGAGGTAATCCTCCTTCTTCATTATCCCATTTACTTTCTGCAAAGAACCAGTTCCACTGGCAGCAAAACATCCCCAGAGCATAATACTACCACCACCATGCTTGACAGTAGGCATGGTGTTCCTGGGATTAAAGGCCTCACCTTTTCTCCTCCAAACATATTGCTGGGTGTTGTGGCCAAACAGCTCAATTTTTGTTTCGTCTGACCAGAGAACTTTCCTCCAGAAGGTTTTATCTTTGTCCATGTGATCAGCAGCAAACTTCAGCCGAGTCTTAAGGTGCCTTTTCTGGAGCAAGGGCTTCTTTCTTGCACGGCAGCCTCTCAGTCCATGGCGATGTAAAACACGCTTGACTGTGGAGACTGACACCTGTGTTCCATCAGCTTCCAAATCCTTGCAGACCTGCTTCTTGGTGATTCTTGGTTGACTCTTGACCATCCTGACCAATCTCCTCTCGGCAGCATGTGATAGCTTGCGTTTTCTTCCTGATCGTGGCAGTGACACAACTGTTCCATGCACTTTATACTTGCGTATAATTGTCTGCACAGTTGCTCTTGGGACCTGTAGCTGCTTTGAAATGGCTCCAAGTGACTTCCCTGACTTGTTCAAGTCAATAATTCGCTTTTTCAGATCCACACAGAGTTCCTTTGACTTTCCCATTGTAGCTTTTGTAGCTGAGTCTAATCACTGGGTCAAATGAGCCCTATTTAAATGGGCTCATGAGAAGTCAACAGCTGTAGTCAATCAGAATCACTTACAAGAAGTGAAGAGGCCATGACATGAAGCTAATTTGATTGACACAACTCGCTACATCACCAAAATTGACAAATTTTGTTGCTGTATGTATATTTTTGACCCAGCAGATTTGGTGACATTTTCAGCAGACCCATAATAAATTTACGAAAGAACCAAATTTTATGACTGTTTTTTGTGCCAAACATGTATGTGTTCCGATCACTCTATCACAGAAAAATAAGAGTTGTAGAACTTATTGAAAACTCAAGACAGCCATAACATTATGTTTTTTTACAAGTGTATGTAAACTTTTGACCACAACTGTATATCTTATTCTGATTATTTTAGAAATATTACAAGATTAATTTATTTCTAACGTTAAGTGATTCCAGCTTTTAAAAGTATTCTATTTCAGTTGACATATAATTTTTCTTAATTCAAGAAGTGATATATATTTCTGCTTGGTAAAAAAACAGCCTCTTTCAGTAAATAGAATTTATGAAAAGTAGTAAAAAAAGTTAGTTAATGCACTAGCTAGCTGTGTCAGTCACATGACCAATCAACACACTCAGTCTAAATAAATGGGCGTGTCCCTGCTGTGTGTTAAATAGCTAACACTGGCAGTGTTTGAGTGTAGTGTAGATAAAAGCGTGTATAAAGTTGAGTATCCTCAAATATCCACCATTCATACCCAGAACTGCTGAGTTTGTTAGTGTGGCTTATGTTGAACACTGTTATCCCACAATGTAATGCAAACCGGAAAGGGAGGAGCCGCGCCAGTCTGGAACATTATATTATAGAGAATAATACAAGAGAATAATATTAGTGTATAATGGTGTAAGAGACACCAGGAAAATTAAATTTTCTTTCTCACCAGCATTTATAAATACAGCTCTGGAAAATAAGGGAGCAAATAAAAAAGATACATTTCTTTATATAATATAATCAAGAGAAAGATGCATGATGACTTTTATCAAAATCTAAAAATGATATCAGGTTTAGATTTGAGAGGATTCAATTTTTGCAGTAAGAATAAATACACTGAATAATAACTGAATAATCTCTTTGATCCTCAGATGAAAGCTCATCAGCAGAGAAGAAGAAGGGTAAGATAATGATCAGATAATTCTCCTGAATTAAACCCGACTGAGCAAGATTAGCTTTAGCTTTATGAATTTTACTACAGTCTGTAAATTTATGATGGATTCTCACACAGGATAATAAATCAGTATTAATGACTGAGGTGGGAGGGGCTACTCGATTTACACAATGCTGTCATCTTCTGAAATACAGGACAATAACCAGTCTCATAAACTATGATATTTTAGTGTGTTAATGAGTAGCTGCACGTTTAGAACACGTATAAAGACTATAGGCTGTGCTACACCCCGATTTACTGTACTTAATATTGCAGAAGCCCCGCCCCTCTGAGTAGGAGGGCTTTAGCTCATCTGCTGGATTATACTGAGGTTTCTGTACCATTCATAACCAAGCTAAACTACGCAGCTCCTCTCTGTACTTCAGAAAACACACTAAACTCCTTTTACACAGAAAACACAGGAAGATTTACACACGAATGGATTCATACAGAATTAATAATCTCTTACTCAGCAGCATCAGGAAGTCCCTGTATTTACACCTCACCGACTTCACCTACAGCCCCTCGAACAAAACTGCAAACATCAGTCAAATGTTCCTGAGAGATCTCTGTACTTTACTGATCTAAACAAATATTAGCAACAATTATAGACACATACACAAGTTATATTCACCATAATATATATCACTACTGTTAAAACATATCTCAGCGCTGGAATTAAGAACTTCGCCATCAATATTTTTTTGGTTTTATTAATAATTGCAATAAACCATATTATTGTCATTTTTCACTGTTGTTTTTCTTTTATATATGTAATGAAAACACAGTAACATAATAATGCATTTACACAGTACTTTTACAGAGCAGAAATATTTAGACATTGGAATATAAAATAAATATCTAAAATGTAAATAAAACAAACCCACACTTTTAAATCAAAGTCAACGTTATTGTGCTCTTTCAGGTAGTAAAGACTGAATTCAGCACTACTGAATGTACACGTACAGTACTGGCATAAATATGAAACATTTATAGACATAAAGCACTGAAAGGTCCAGTAGATCGTATAACTAGTAGCTATGCTAATGAGGCACTGCTGCCATGTGATTGGCTCATTAGATATTTGCATAAATGAGGAGATGTACAGGTGTTCCTAATAAAGTGCCGTGTAAGTATAGGATGAGTTAAGATGAATCCTTTACAGTTCTCTTCATTTTTTCCTTCATGTATTAATTTATTTATGATCCCCACAGACGAGACAGAAACAGGAAGTGAGTCTCCAGGTAAGATTATCTACACACCTGAACACCTGAGCATCAAACAGCGTCTATGAAAGACTCATATTTCTGTTTTTACTCTGATTCAGACACAGACTCTGCTTCTAAAGCATCTCAGGAAACAGACTCTCCAGGTAAGATCATCATCAGCATCCATAAATATAGAATTTAGTTCAGAATCATCATTTCTCTATAAACATTTGTAAAAATATTATATAAATACATCATCACTGCATTACCTTTACAATCATCCCAAATATCAAACCCCTCCCAGTACAGCTCAAACCCCTCCCAGTACAGCTCAAACCCCTCCCAGTACAGCTCAAACCCCTCCCAGTACAGCTCAAACCCCTCCCGGTACAGCTCAAACCCCTCCCAGTACAGCTCAAACCCCTCCCAGTACAGCTCAAACCCCTCCCGGTACAGCTCAAACCCCTCCCAGTACAGCTCAAACCCCTCCCGGTACAGCTCAAACCCCTCCCAGTACAGCTCAAACCCCTCCCAGTACAGCTCAAACCCCTCCCGGTACAGCTCAAACCCCTCCCAGTACAGCTCAAACCCCTCCCAGTACAGCTCAAACCCCTCCCAGCACAGCTCAAACCCCTCCCAGTACAGCTCAAACCCCTCCCAGCACAGCTCAAACCCCTCCCAGTACAGCTCAAACCCCTCCCAGTACAGCTCAAACCCCTCCCAGTACAGCTCAAACCCCTCCCAGCACAGCTCAAACCCCTCCCAGTACAGCTCAAACCCCTCCCAGCACAGCTCAAACCCCTCCCGGTACTGCTCAAACCCCTCCCAGTACAGCTCAAACTACTCCCAGTACAGCTCAAACTACTCCCTGTACTGCTCAAACCCCTCCCGGTACAGCTCAAACCCCTCCCAGTACAGCTCAAACTACTCCCAGTACAGCTCAAACCCCTCCCAGTACAGCTCAAACCCCTCCCGGTACTGCTCAAACCCCTCCCAGTACAGCTCAAACTACTCCCAGTACAGCTCAAACTACTCCCAGTACAGCTCAAACCCCTCCCAGTACAGCTCAAACTACTCCCAGTACAGCTCAAACCCCTCCCAGTACAGCTCAAACCCCTCCCAGTACAGCTCAAACTACTCCCTGTACTGCTCAAACCCCTCCCGGTACAGCTCAAACCCCTCCCAGTACAGCTCAAACTACTCCCAGTACAGCTCAAACCCCTCCCAGTACAGCTCAAACCCCTCCCAGTACAGCTCAAACCCCTCCCAGTACAGCTCAAACCCCTCCCGGTACAGCTCAAACCCCTCCCAGTACAGCTCAAACCCCTCCCAGTACAGCTCAAACCCCTCCCAGTACAGCTCAAACCCCTCCCGGTACAGCTCAAACCCCTCCCAGTACAGCTCAAACTACTCCCAGTACAGCTCAAACCCCTCCCAGTACAGCTCAAACCCCTCCCAGTACAGCTCAAACCCCTCCCGGTACAGCTCAAACCCCTCCCAGTACAGCTCAAACCCCTCCCAGTACAGCTCAAACCCCTCCCAGCACAGCTCAAACCCCTCCCAGTACAGCTCAAACCCCTCCCGGTACAGCTCAAACCCCTCCCAGTACAGCTCAAACCCCTCCCAGTACAGCTCAAACCCCTCCCGGTACAGCTCAAACCCCTCCCAGTACAGCTCAAACCCCTCCCAGTACAGCTCAAACCCCTCCCAGCACAGCTCAAACCCCTCCCAGTACAGCTCAAACCCCTCCCAGCACAGCTCAAACCCCTCCCAGTACAGCTCAAACTACTCCCAGTACAGCTCAAACTACTCCCAGTACAGCTCAAACCCCTCCCAGTACAGCTCAAACTACTCCCTGTACTGCTCAAACCCCTCCCGGTACAGCTCAAACCCCTCCCAGTACAGCTCAAACCCCTCCCAGTACAGCTCAAACCCCTCCCAGCACAGCTCAAACCCCTCCCAGTACAGCTCAAACCCCTCCCAGCACAGCTCAAACCCCTCCCAGTACAGCTCAAACTACTCCCAGTACAGCTCAAACTACTCCCAGTACAGCTCAAACCCCTCCCAGCACAGCTCAAACCCCTCCCAGTACAGCTCAAACCCCTCCCAGTACAGCTCAAACCCCTCCCAGCACAGCTCAAACCCCTCCCAGTACAGCTCAAACTACTCCCGGTACAGCTCAAACCCCTCCCGGTACAGCTCAAACTACTCCCAGTACAGCTCAAACCCCTCCCAGTACAGCTCAAACCCCTCCCAGTACAGCTCAAACCCCTCCCAGTACAGCTCAAACCCCTCCCGGTACAGCTCAAACCCCTCCCAGTACAGCTCAAACCCCTCCCAGTACAGCTCAAACTACTCCCAGTACAGCTCAAACCCCTCCCAGTACAGCTCAAACCCCTCCCAGTACAGCTCAAACCCCTCCCAGTACAGCTCAAACTGGAGAACTGCGGATAATGAGCTGAAATATGTGTTATTAATGTGTGCAGATGGAGCAGAGAAGGACGCTGATGATAAGACTGATACGGGTAAATAAATCAAACATATTCTGCTGTTTTCAGATCAGTGCTAAACGACATTATTATGACCTGATGAAAGTTCTGTCTTTCCAGATAAAGATTCTTCCAGTAAGGAGCAGTCAGACACCGACTCAGCGGACCAGAAGGATTCCTCAGGTATTTTCTCCAGGAGATCAATATATTATTAATATACACCGCTGTGAATAAAGAACAGAGATCAGCCTCTACAGGTTAATAATTATTAACACAGGAACATCTCCACGACGTTCATTAACAGATCTATTCGTTTATAATCCGCCATCCACTATAACAATAACCTCTACACTCCCACTGGAACACTGAACAACCACCGGAGATCTTCTACATTCTGACTGAACAGCATCACTGAACCGTTTCAGAACCGTTTACAATCCAATAATCAGCTCAGTGTAATCACATCCACATCAGACCACTAGAAAACACTGCAGCAGTGACTTTAAATGAGATTACTGCTCCAAGGGCTGGCATTTATATATTCTAAATAAAAAATATTATATCACAATATAGCTGCTGCTGTTTTGGTTTATTAATACTAGTGAACAGTTTGCTTTATGAAGGAATGAGTACAGTACTGTGTGCATTATAAACATTGTAATTAAAGGAGCAGATTGATTTTATTACACCATCTCAAACATCACGATCCATTACTGAACCAGTATCACACTTACTAATGCAGACAGTTAGACAATAAGCATTTAAATGTGACCACATATACAAAAAAATACTGATACTTTTTAAATATAGTAGTTACAGTTTTATCACATCATATATCGTATATCACAGTTTTTCAAAAACACATCAGATCAACGTTTCTAGACATTTCACCCAGCCCTAAATATGGGTTCAATAATTTAACTAAGTAGATTTATTGGATTTTGAGAACAAGTTTAAAGTCCTCCAAACCATTTATCTATTATTTATATCTCCACATTTTTCCACCCCAACACACCTCTTTAACTCAGCCGTACCTCTCAGTTCTAGCTCCACCCATCAGAAGGGGTGTGGCCTTCCTTTTCAAAGTAGAATAGAGTTCCCTCTATCTTACAGTCTTTTCTCTTTTCACCATAATCTACCCTTAGGCCAAATAATGTTTGGAAACAACAAAATAAAAGTATATTGTTCTTATATCTTATATATATTGTTCTTATATCTTCTGTAAATGAACTATCATTACTGTATTTGTTTCCATGGTTACAGAGGACACATCGGATACACCTGATGCTGCAGACAAAGAAACTTTTGACTCAAACGGTAAATAAACATAACGGTATAATCGATTATCTGGTAGATTTTTTCATGTTAAATGATTATACTGTGAATTGATTTTTGTATTAAGCATAAAAAATGTTTGAATAATGTAATTTAACATCACACAAAACTCTGCATGTCCTGTGATGTGTACGTTCCGCCAGCGATGCTGAAACGATATTGTGCAGCTCTATTTCTCACATCACTCTAAGGTCCAGTACACACTCCTGTGCCCACTGTAAGTCCAGTTTAGACAGAGGTTAGTATGGGCACTCTGACTGGTGTGCAGCTCCAGCAGGGGGCGCTGTGCTGTGTGAGGTAGTCCTCTGGTAACCGTCACTTTATCAGATACACTTCGTTCTTCATCAGTTGTGCTCAGATTAGATCATCCTTATCATCTCCAACACAACGATAAGCCATGGCTGCCCAATGCTCTGCTCCAGGTTACTGATTTATCCCATCTCAGATCATCAGAGCTGCTCAGCAGGTTCCTGCAGACCTGAAGTTCTACAGATGTTCTGATCCAGATGTCTGACCATAACGTCCTGCTTCCAGTTAACCTGCGCTGCTGTTACAGGATAATCAACATCCACTTCTCTTCTCTTTATGTCGTGGCATATTTTTTTGGCTTATTGGTGTACACACAAAATATTTGTGGACACCCCATCTACTTTAATTTGCAGCTTTTGCTGATACTGACGTGCAAATGCACACACACAGCTTGTTTATTCCCTGTAGCAAAAGATAAACTCTTTTAATACCCTTGATTTCAGAAAAAAAAACAGTGCATAAGTGAGCATGTGTTCCATTATGTTCCCATAGTGTACATTTCCTGGTTTATTAACTGAACCGTTTCCTGTTTACTTAGAGTCAGACAAGGACAAGACAGATACCAGCAATGACACGGAGAAGGACAGTAAGGAGAAGGACAGTAAGGAGAAGGACAGAGACGTGGAGGATTCAGACACTCCCGACAAAGAAGTAAAGGACACTGATAAAGACAGCAGCGAGACTGAAGACACTGACGAGAAGGAGAAGAGTGATAAATCAGGTGCAGACAAAACAGATCCTGATCGCTCTTCAGAAAAAGGAGACAGCAAGGACGATACTGATGCTGAAGACAAGGACAGGGACCGTGACACAGCAGATACTGCAGACGCAACAGAAACCAAGGACAGCACTGAAGACACGAGCAGAGACAGGGACACAGATAGTGACAAAGACAGCAAAAAAGACAGTGACAAGGACAACGAAAAAGACAGTGACAAAGACAGCAATAAAGACAGCGACAAAGACAACGATAAAGACAGCGACAAAGACAACGATAAAGACAGCGACAAAGACAACGATAAAGACAGCGACAAAGACAACGATAAATACAGTGATGGGGACAGAGATGGAGACAAAGATAAGGACAGTGATGGAGACAAAGACAAGGACAGCGATGGAGACAAAGACAGGGACAGTGACACAGACAGTGATATAGACAGTGACGGAGACAGCAAATCGGACAGCGATGCAGACAGTGGCGTAGACAGCACAGGTCCAAAAGGCGAGGATGAAGGTTTAGACAAGGACAAGGACAGCTCACACAAGACCAGCGACGACACCAGCAACGACAGCAATGAGGGAAAAGAGATCGAGAGGGAAACCACGACTGAAAACGAAGACAAAGACTCTGAGAAATCTAAAGAGACCGCCGAAGAACCGTCTTCTGTAGACTCCCAGGAAAGCCAAAAGACCGCCTCCTCCAGCTCAGACTCCTCCCACTCCTCAAGCAAAGAAAACAACCAGGACCAGGAGAAGAGCAGCGCCGAGTCCACTGATAAAGACAGCTCAGACAGTTCGGACCGGGACAGCTCCGAGACCGAGGGAGAGGGTGAGATTCAGATTCTTATTTTTGAGAAGATGCAGGCGGTGGTTGATATGGTAACATGTTTATCTCCACAGTTGCAGATGACAGTGACAGCAGCCCAGAGACGGAGACGTCAGGTAAACTGAAAATTCCTGCTACACTTTCTAACATACCTGTAAACTCAGCGGTAAAATGACAGTGATAATAACAGTGTTCACTCATTTTCTATATATATATATATAAAGTTATTTATTATTAATAATATAATCTTATTAATAATTACTACATTTTGTAAAATTCTGTTTTTACCTTGTCGTTTCGGAATTGAGGGCACAATAATGGGGAAATTGTTTATTAAAGCCGATATGTAACAAAATGTGACAAAAGTGAAAAAAAAAGTGAAAAGTGAGTTTTATACACATTCTAAGTTTATCATCTGCACATAAAAAACTGGCAGAACGTCTTTCTGCAGATTCTCCAGACATCTCACTGGAAACAGGAGAAGACTCTGACAGTGATTCCACTGGTGAGACACAGTCGATATCTCTCACGCCAGTGTCTTCCTAATCGAGTTTAATAATCATCTTCTTATCTCTTCCCTACAGATGAAAACGACAACAGCGAGTCGATGGATGCAACAGAGTCGACGTCACATGGTAATATTTCACAATCAGAGTGTAACGGTTCAGCTGTATATAAAAGTGCAGGTTTTAAAACAGTGCTGTTTTTTCTCTTTTAGATGAGACCACTGATGAAGAGACGGACACAGACACTACTGGTGCGTAATTGGACGAGTGGGAGTTTAGACTGTACAGTCTGCTGCATGTTGGGTTGATTTTGCAACAAAACATAATAGCAGATAATTAGAGTTAAAATCAAAGGTGGAATTCAGAACTTCAAAGTAGTTCTGAGGAGACAGAATAACGTTAATTACGTATAGAGTGTATAATTACCTGTCTGGGAAAAGGGGTTTTCTCCTTCTGATGGATGAAGACGATGCAGGCGACACAGTGAAGGAAGACCCTGCTGGTAAACACTACCCTCCTGCAATATTATACAAAAAGCAGAAGGCGAGGCGTCTGTGAGCAGATGTATCAGAACTGAGCCGCTGTGTTTTCCTCAGAGAGCCCTAACCACTCAGGCAATGATCATCAGCAGCAGCTCGAAAAAAGGGGTGACCGATTTCACACGTATCGGAGGAGGCGTGTGCTCGTCCACATCCTCCTACAGTCGCCACTGGTGATGGGGACTCACAAAGGGGTGGGACAATTGGATAACCAAATTGGGAGAAAAAATGGAAAAACATGAAATAAATAATAATAAAAAAATTATATATTAAGCATCTTAAACATGGTTTACAACTGAACAATAAAACAGACATAAAAGCAGAGACCCAACAAAAGCAGAAAAGAAATGGAGCGAATAATACTGCAATGATTAAAAAATTTAAGTTAAATAACAATGTAAAGTAAACAAATTACAACAGTACTTTAATTAAAGACCAGATTTGGAGGTTTAATTTATTATTATGGATAAAAACTATTTGAATATTACTTGCTCCTGATAAAATAGTGTTTATGAAAAACGATGGCCGCCTCACGATTCCTTCGTCTATTTGGTCTGTAGGCTGTACGCAGTGCGTACGCAACGTGCAGTACACACAAAACCGCTAGGGTGCAGCACTCAGCAGCTCGTAAATGACGTAATGTTACCTACACCTGTATGATGGTGTCTGTGCTGCTGTAGCGAGTGAAGCCCTCTAGTGGGAGCCTCCAGTAATACACAGAGCCGAGTGTGTTTTAGTTCTGTTTTAGTTAGTAGCAGAATCTGACCTGTAACTTCGCCGGTTCAGACTACAGACAGTTCTGTTTATAGATCAGTACCGGTTCTGCCATTCTTCAGCTGATCATCACTGTTAGAAGCCTTGGTGCAGCTTTAGTAACGAGTGAGAGGAGGATGGTGGATGTTGCTCTGAGTAAAAACTGAATGACAGCAGCCTGTGTTTCACTTTCTGTTCAGTCGGTCCCATCGACGTCCCGGACCAGTCAGGTCATATAAACAACACAACACAAGGTACCAGCCAGGCCAGGAGACACCTGTCTGTCTGTCTGTCTATATATCTACCTATATGTATGTGTGTTAGTGTTTGTTTTTCTTCCTGTCTCAAATTGTCTGTAGAGAAGAGGAATTAAGTAGAATGTGTATCATTCTGTTGTATTTTAGTGCCTGATGGGATACCCCCCACGGTCAGGTCTTAGCATCCAGGATATAATAACATGCAGCAGTTTAACAGGTATGATTTATTCAGATATATATATGTCTCCTTTACTCCTTTATGTTATGTGTCAGTGTACGTAGATCGATAGCCCTAGCTGAGAGTCTCCTGTCGAGTTGATATGAGTGACCTGTGTGAGTTTAGGTTTTATTTATATTATTGATCTTGTCTCTGCAGGGTCATCCGACACAACAACAGAAGCAACTCAAGTGGCCATAATAACCCGTCGCATTCTGATTCCCGTTAACACATGACACGTTTAAATGCCATCTCTCTCTCTCTCTCTCTCTCACATGGTGAAGGGTTCTATCTAGTGGGTTCTGGGATGTACGTTAAATTATTCAGCTGTTTTTGGTGTACATTCTGTTTCTCCCATATTTGATAAACTAATTTCTTTTTCATGTAACTTATGAAGAGGATCTCAGAGGTCACGTTGGCTCTTTAGTAGTTAGTGTTAAACAATTAAAGGTCATTGGAGAGTGATGGTGATTCACGGTTTCGAGTCTTTTCTGCTTTTCGTTTGTTTGCTGCTGTCTGTGGCCCTGGTGGTAAGACATCCTGTACAACTCCTACACTGACAATGTTCTCCTGACTCAGCTAAACGTCCGGTGGTTCACATCTCCAGCGCGAGAGCCGGACTGTAGATGAGGCTGTTTTCTACAAATTAAAGTGTACAGACTGTTTTATGAAACACTCCTTTACGCTGGCGTCTCTGAAGGCGTATTAACTAATACTGTAGTGACGTAATGGCACAGACTGTTTTGTGAATTACTGAGGTAACACAGATGTATAGATTTAATTAATGTCACTCAAATATGTATGCAGGGAGCAATTCTAATAAAGACTGAGTTGTCAGACCAAACGGCACGATGTGATTTTCTCACACCCCAACACACAAACATTTTCCTTAAAACAGGAAATACCAACATATGGTGTAAATTATTTTCATAATATACAATATTCCTCACACTGTTTTACCAGCAGAGTCATATAAACTATGCAGTGCAGTGATTTACTGTACTTACCAAATGTGCTGCATTTTCTCCAGTTAAAGCAGACTAATGTCACCTTCCATTTAAAAGAGTTTCCAAGTAGTAAATTTCTCCTGGAGCAACGCACAGGTCAGACTTCCTCCTCAGACCCAAAGTTCAGAATTCAAGATGGCGGCACCGCACAGCAGTAAAGCAGTATAATAGTTTATTATCACTTCTATCTATTAGATAGAAGTGACGCGCAGTACTGCACTATTCCTGTACAGTAACCTGAGGAGATTATTACACACTGTTTCAAATATAATACTCTATATAATACTGTAAGTAATGTATAATCTATTATAGACTGGAATCCCCAACAATGGTAAACTAGGAAAGTGATAACAATGGTAACCTGGACAATTATAACAATGATAACCTGGGACAAAAACAATGGTAACCTGGGAAAATAATAACAATGGTAATCTGGAACAATGATAACAATGGTAACCTGGAAAGAAGTCTCTGATACATGTGAAGTCAGACACCGCTTCTTTTCGAGCTGCTGCTCATGCAGCATTACCGAGCAGCCAGCGCGCTTGGAGGAAAGCACAGCAGCTCGGCTCTGGTACATCAGCTCACAGACGCCCTGTGCTGCAGACATCACCATAGGAGTGATGTGGGGAGAGAGCGCCATCTACCCACCCGGAGGGAGCAGGACCAATTTTGCTCCCTCTAACGCCGGCAGCTTGATGGTAAAGCTGCATGAGCCGGGTTTCAAACCTGCGACCTCCTGCTCATAATGGCAGCGCTTTAGACCGCTGGACCAATCGGCGCACTGAACTATACATTTTTATAAATATGTATAGCCATGTTTATAACGCCTTATGAATGCATTATAATGTGTTATGAGTATGTTTATAGAGTCTTATAGAGATGACATTCATAGAAAGTGTTACCACAATTTCTTATTTCTCATTTATTTTAAACAAACAGCAATGCTTTGGCATAATATCGCAATTTTTTTTTTACAACTTGCCTGCTGTTTCCTACATTATCAAGCTTTAATGTCATTTCAATCATTATATAAAATATAAACATATATATATATATATATATATATATATATATATATATATATATATATATATATATATAGCAATGTTATAGCAATGTTTTTATTCCAGTAGACTTTCTAGTAGAAAGTGTTCTCTGAAGAGCAAAAAAAGTTACTCCACCAAAACCTGAATAAACTGATTTTAATACTCTTGATTTCAGAAGAGTAGGAGTCCAAAAACTTCTGTTCATGTAGTGTTTTTGATTTTTTAAGCACAAGACTTCAGTCATCAGTCTGCTTTTGTACTTTGTGGGATAAATAAGTTTTATATCACTGGTTTGTCCCTTGTGGACTATTAACCCTGTAAAATTTTGTGTGGATTTCTGGGGAACATATTTGATTATCCCTATGTTTAACTGTTCAAAGTCTTCTGGATAGAAGACGAGTAAATGAGTAAATCCAGATCACATCTGGTCACACTGAATGCATGTTTTAACGATGAGGGATATATGTACATACCTTTCAGATATAAAATGCAGGATAAGGCCAGGTGTAAACAGGCCCAATTTTTATTACTGTAAGATATCAACTTAAATTCTGTTTACTTAAAAAAGTCCAAAGATATTTCTCTGTTAAAACTCAATCTGAAGAGTAGCATTGCTGTATTTTAAATTTTTAAGTATCTTTATAGTATATGTTCTAATTTATAAGAGTGCGGGATGACCAACATAACTGGTCACTCACCAGTGCTTCTGATAAACACCTAAGTGGGGTCCACCTGCCTGCAGTTAAAGATAAAAGTTATCAGATCATGCGAATGACCTCAGGCTCGTGTTTCAGCACTTCTGAGAGGAGCAGCATCATACAACTCTTTATTTTTATTTGAGAGTCACCCGGCAGACTAGATCATTTGACCCTCTGTGCCACCCACCAATGAGAGAGGTAAGTTTCCACGTGTGTCTCCAAAGGGCCCTCAGTTCAGGGGCCTCAGAGTCACGTTACATCTCGCCTAAACCCGGTGGTCCGAGCATGCACCCAGGGTGAGGCCGGAGGGAGACGAGGAGGAAGAGGGAGGTGTACCTCGGACAAAAGCCACCAAACAGCTCTGAAACAAAGGGCCCATGCTCGGCCGGTCCGAGCGTGACTCGCCACCTCACCCCAAACCAGAGGCTTACAGGGAGGCCACTGAAGAACCGGTGTGAACGTCCAACTGGATCAGCCGATGAAGCCTGACCCCTCGCTGCGGGGTATTATACAGCCCACTTTCCCAAACAGCCAGGCAGGGGCGGAAGAGCGCGAGAAGCTGGGGGAAATATTATACTTTAATTTAAGGCGTTAGAGGGGTTTCAGTGGCCGCTCGGCTCTCGGGTTGATATCTGTGAGAAGCGAGTTACCTTTAACTTAAAAACACATAGAAGCTCTCAGCTCTCTGCGCTTATTGTAAGATTAGCCACTGGGCATTTGTCTAATATCCAAACCGTACAAGAGTGATCGAGGTAACGGTGTCCTGAATACTGTCATATAATGGCATGTAAACCACTGACAGCAGTAGAGGCCTGAAGCCCAATACCAAACAAAATGGCAAAAGACAGCCAGAAAGAACTTCAGAACTTCTCTCCATATAGTAACTGATCATACACTGTAGAGACAGAGTGCTGATCTCAGAGAAAGAATGATCCTGCATGTCCAGCTAGTCCAAAAACAGTTATCAGTTTTTTTATTTAGAATATGTAAACATATTTATATATTAGTATGTCTTGAATACTCTAAATTATTAAAAGTCCACAGTATTTCAAAGGGTACAATTGAGTCATTATGTTATTATCATCATTTATACATCATCATTATTTACATCATTAACAATAACAATTATTTCTGGAACAAAATATTCTAAAATATTGGGACATACATTTTTTTGTTTTGATTGTTCTCAATAAAATGGAGCATTTATGTTTAAACTTAAATTTTATGTTTCAGAATATAACGGGCCAATGATAGCTGTGTGATTGGTAACAAGGTTTTTGGTTTGATACGCAGGTTGATTAGAGCACTGGGTCATTGATAACAAGTTCGACACCAAGGCCTACTAAGCTACCACTGCTGGGTCTTTGAGAATCGTCTTTGGAAATTTCACTGTAACTGCTGGTATATGAGAAAACAGGGCAGTGGTGTCTGGATTACTGATGGGTTATTGATGAACCATTCATTTTTAAATTAATGTATTAATATATAACATTAATATGGTTTACAAACCATACTAAAGGTGGAGGCTACATTCTATCTGTGTGTCCAGGACATATATGGGGAACATTAAATGTATGAGTCTGTTTTATGCTTCAGTAGCATTTGAATCATTGGAGAAAAATATTTATAAGCCAAAACATTCAAATCCATTGTTTTTGGATATCTGAGCTCCAGTAAATCATCTTCTCCAGGAATGATTTTCTTCTCAGTCTCTAAACAGTCTGGACGTGGACAGACAAACTGTCATGGGGTGAAATAATACGGCCAGAGTGAGTTCATGGGAGACACTCAGTAGGAAGTGGGTAAACGAGTTGATGCTCAGGTTCACTTTAGTGTCCACCTGAAGTCTGTCTACACTTCTGCTCCCCCTGAACCGTCCAGCACTACTGCAGATTGGATTCCTCCCAGAGTGCTTCATTACAGAGCGGCCAGGGGTCTCCAGCTCCACAGCTCCTGTAATTTCAGGGCAAGGGGGACGGATCGCATTTCCGACCAGAACAGGCCCTTCAGGAGCAGCAGAGGTGGTTTCTAAACAGGGCTTGGGATGGTGCTGAAACGTGAGAACTGAGGAAAGAGGGGGAAAACATGGCCTGGTGTGAAGGGTTCTCCAGTGTATCACAGTAAAAGTGGAGTGGAGCTTTTGTTGGCCAGAGCGATATTCTCACACCGATATCAACCTCCATTCCCAGGAACTCGTCCCACCGTCCGTACGGCGCACCGAAGTGGAGGGGACGGAGCGCCGCTGGCCGACCCCCGCGGCCGACCCGGCCGAGTCTCGCAGTGCCGAGGCTTCTAATCTCGTCACCCAAGATTGGCTCCAAGGCCGCTACGGTTTCAGCGCCGTACAGAGGGCTATTGTTCCGGCCCAGGCGGGCCTGCAGAAAGCAGGAGAGGCGTGCGACATGTATCTGGCCAAAAGAAATCTTGGCATGGTGACCGACAGGACCCGCTCCTATGTAATAATGTAGGCTTTCTATATGTTCTGTCCTTTGAACCTCGTAATTCGATCTGTTCCGCCCCATTCACGAGGTGGACGTTTTCATTTCCCAATGAATGGCTTCACATAGGGGTTCAAAACTGTTGTTCTAACTGAAAAATTCACAAAATTATTGACTACTATTTAGCCACAGAAAATTTAGCAATTGGAAATATTTGTAAAAAAACAAACAAACAAGCAAACACACAAACTAAAAACAGGTGTTCAGCTAAATAATGAAAAGATTTAAATAATTTATACCTAAAAGTGATGTTTTTATTGATGTGTTAAATCACAAACAGCGTGGAGTAAGGCACATAATGAAAAGCAACAATGAAAAAAGTGGCAAACATTTTTGTAATTTAAATCAATGACTTTTCATTCTGTAATCAATTCAAATGATTACTCATTATATTTTGTAAAGGAGATATACTGTATGATATATTAAAAGATATTTTCCTGATACAATATATTTGTTATCGAAGTTTGACACACAAATGTGTTAAAGGCAGCCGGGTTATCGGTGTCAGTGTTGTTGCCTATTAGAACTGTTAGTGATTTTACTGTTAATGTAGATGTGTGGGGCAGCCATCTTGGATTCTGAACTGAGGGTCTGTGAGGCTCTTACAGATTAAATTTTCTTCCTGAAATGTTTAAATGGAAAACATGATATCCACAATGTAAGTAGATATTATCCTTTTGCCGATCTCTAGATATACAAATAAAAAGGCTTATGTTTTAAGAAATTTGTTTTAAGTTAGGGTTATATGATAGCATGGCTTAGACAATCTTTTGTTTTATCATTATTATTTTTAAGAGAGTAGTACATCCACAGCACAGTTTAAACCGGTCGGAATGAGTACAAAACACGTGTTTATTGATTTATTTTAAAAGCAAATTCAATATTATTGTGCTGAAATTTTAGGAATAACAGTGGATTGGGTTTCAGAAAGGAACAATGCGAGCTTGTGTAACGCTAGAATTAATTACTTACTTCTGTGAGAGACATCTACTGCAACTCATCAAGGTGCATTCATTCATTAAAGAAAGGAGTCTGGGGGTCCGCTCTTATTAATTACAGTCTAAAGCAGAAGGCTTGTCACTTATTGACGTGAACTGGCAAGCTGAGCAGGAATGCAATCTTCCTCTCAGAGAGAGAGCGAGTATTCGGTAACAGCAGAGGGCCGTATAATGCATTAAGCTGCTCCAACTTACACACACTGATACTTTTAATGCATATGGAAATGGACTGTCCCTGATGCTAATGTATAACAGCATCATTAGGCTGTTGCAGTTATAATACGCCTCATTCAAGTAATTTGGACCACTGCTTTTTTTCCTTTTTTAATAAGAATGCAGCTATCAAATGTTCAGCTAACTCAGAGGATTGGAAAAACAGGAAAGGGCAGAAGGTTGGACAGAACACAATAAAACTCTTAGGAGGGCAGTATCTCCAATCAGCAATTTAAGCTCATCCTAACTTTAAGGTCACTCTCCTGGGAAAGATGCACACTTTCTTCAGTTTACCTTAAACCACTTCCTGAGATTACTCACCATCACAACTCTCGCAGACTGGCCTGGAGACAGCGCTTCAACAGGGTCTGAGAGAGAGAGAGAGCGAGAGAGGGGGAGGTTAGAGTCTATCTGAAGAAGGGTTGTGCCCTCCACTGGTGGATCTCCCCAACTGATCCATCAATGTCAGGACAGGAGCAGAGCTCCCTATACATCCATTTTCATTCATTTTTTATGATTATCTACACACTTGGCTGTCACTGTTTTTAAGTGGCAGACTGGTTAAAAACACTAAACTAAAGAATATTCAGACACTGCAACTGGAACGTTTTAAAATATCTAATTAAATAATACACATCAAAATCTCAAAAAACAGTAACTTTATAAGTGGAGAAAAATATTCTTACCTTTGGTAACACTTTACTTAGATGGTCTATTGCTGATGCCTTGTAGATGCTCAACTGACATTCAACTAAATGTCTATTGAATGTAATTGAATTTTTAGCTGAATGTAAAATTATTCTCTGTAGAATGTAACCCTACAGCCAACCCTAACCCTAATTCTAACCTTTAGTTTGAGGCTAATGTTAAGGTTGGTTAAACGTTAGGATTAAGGTTAGGTGTAGGATTAGTTCCAGTTGAGAAACATTTACACTCGGATGTGAGTTGAGATGCTTTTAATAAATATTTGTTTGAATGTAAGTTGAACATTAATAACTGACTAAGAAAAATTATACCTTTACTTTCAGTGGAAATCAAAGTAAACATATTTTATTCCAAGTAATTTTGGAGAATTTCTTCTTCATCAGTTTTTGACACAGTATGAAGGGCAGCTGGTGTGTTTAACTGATGTAGTTCACAGGAAATTCAATATATTTTTTCTTTAAACAGTGATAACATATTGCATGGAGGGTTGATAATTATTGTGACAGGTCTAAGCAGGATGTTAATACTAATATTGAAACATTGACCAAATTCATCACATTTTATTATTTTAACTCTATTCTTTTATCACTTGTGTGCAAACAGTGGGAGTAGCTCCTCTGCTAGGGGCTGGGGTTAGAATTAAAGTCCTGCCCCTTACCAAGATGGGGGGCTGGGAGAGTATAAAACAAATATTGCTGCCCACTGAAGCATAGGGAAGTCAAAATCCTGAGTGCTACCTGCTCTATGTCTGTTCTTGAGTTTCCCACTTAGACCTGTACAAAAGATGTTGTCACGGTAAGTCAAGAATATATACATACATATATACATATATACACATATATATATATATATGGATGCTATCTTAGCAGCACTTTGGCATTAGAATAGCAGAGCTGGTGGTGATACAGTGGGTGATACGGTACAGAGCGTCAGAGACTGATGTTAGAGAGGAAGGTCATGTTACAGTACCAGTAAAGGTCGTGTGATAAGCTAGCTGAGATATGGGCTTTTGGACAATGGACTGTTAATTCAAGCATTTTATTATAAAAAGTAAACAAAGAAAACGTAATTTAGTTTAATGAGTGTGTCTGATCTAACTAGATCATCTGATAGTCTAGTTTAGTGTAGTTACAGTTATATGTGGCTTAATCTATGTTTTTAAATGGATTGGGCAATGTATTGTAAATATGGATATATTTGAAACTGTTTTAGACAAGATATAAATAGTGACAGTATTTGTAATGTTGCATCTTCAATACATGCTGTTTGTGATTAATTCTTGTTTTTGTGAAAATGGTTTGATTTCTGGGGGGATGAAGAGTGGTTCATAATTAAAGAAGCAGAATGATAATTTTATTTCACCACCATAGTAACATACCACCAAGAGAGCTACTGTCTTATGTTTATTATTAGAAAATAATTAGATAGAAATCTACTATTTAAATATACAGCATGCTGTGTTTGACATATTTGGTGTTCGAAATAATTCCTGCTACTTTAACATTATACTTTGTTAAGGTTTTTAATATATTGTGTGGTATTCCTCCATCTGTCTTATTTATATAATATCAGTATATAAGTTTTTCTTAGTCATATTGCTCAGCATTATTTATTACTGTATATATTTACACATCAGCAGTCCTCAAGTTGCATATGCATATGGATGAAAAAAATATTATTTTTGTACATGTGAAAGTTTAAAAAGAATGTTATATTTAATGGATAGTAGTGTTTACATACCTGTAAAGCACCATGTACTGCATTAAAGCTGCACGATATATCGTTCCAGCATTGTTATTGCATTAGTCACATTATACGCAATGTCAAAAGATTTTCCCTTTTCGCTGCTTGTTGTGAAAGTGAAATTTCAATTTCACATGACATGTCTACTAGAGACAGTTTGTATCTGCCTTATACTGTTTATTTTACTCTAGTACTGGATAGACAGATTACAATATTAATACTGTGGAATACTGGATCACTAAACCCTGATGAAAATACCTAAATAAATAGTCTTTTTTTAATATCACAACATTTTCTGCTGTTTTGCTTTTCTTTCAGAAATCTTATAATTGCCTCGGTAGCAGTTGTCATCCTGGCAACAACAGTTTCAACTGCTCCAGTTGAAGGTATGATGGTTTTTTAGATAATATCCAATCACATCTCTGTTTCGGGGTTGTTTTTATGATTTTAGAACTGTTGTGATTAATTTCCAGACAAAGAACCCGAGGAGAATGACTTTGAAGCAGAGGAGGGTGAAGAAGAGCTCTCAGAGGAAGAAGACGGTAGGAGATGAAAGAATGGTTCATCAGTTTCCGATATGGTTTAAGACTCCTAACCAGTATTCCATAAACTAAACACCACAGACAATTGGGAATTAGAAATTGAGGAATTGGCTAATTCTGGTTTAAACTGATGTAAATGTATGTAAATACTGTTTGTGTAAACTAATAAATCTGTAAATATGCATTTACTATGAATCATCAGGTCTCACTCACACTTTTGCAAGAGTGAGTATAAAACAATGGTAAGCTTAAGCCAACAGACCTGACAGGTCCTCATACAGTCATTACTTCCTATTATCTATTGATCTATTGACTATTAATATCAAATCACTAATAAACTCATCTAAAACTTTGGGAGAAATGTTTTTCCCAATTTATCAAAACAAGATAAAGATATATAACTGCAATTTAAAATGTGCTAAATATTTTAAGAAGAACTTTCAGAATGAAACCACAGCAGTATCATATAGTTTACTGCCAGAAAAGCTTAGGAAACAATTTTCCTCCAAGCTGAAATACAGACCAGATAAATTAAACAGCATAACTCATTTCGGAAAGTGGAAGACCTACTTGTGAACAGTTTTTATAAGCTGTCTCCATTTCCCCTTTCTTTACAGATGATGATGACTCCAAAGGTCAACATATGAAGGGTGGGTGACAAGTTAGCAACTTACCACCAATGTTTAAAATAGAAACCTCACATATATATTTCCACACTCTTGTTTATGTATAATATTGTCTATTACAATATCTGAGAACAATATAAGAACAAATAACCAATTAATTTCTGGGAATTAACAGTGTTTAGAGGATTAGGGGTTAAACCATAACACTTCTATAACAAATGGCTTTAATACCATTATGTATATATATAAAATCAGTTATAATCATCATATAAACATTCATAATATACTTTAACATACTTGACCTAATTACGTGTGTTGGTTTTTTCACCGTTCAGTTTTTCAATGTCTCAATGTCTCAACGTTTCACAAGGTCATGTGGTCAAGAGATGTGTCTGATAGAGTGCAATGGTCCTCTACTTTGAGCTGAGGGTGGGGGTTGGCATTGTGGGTCACCAAACCAAAACCAAATGACTGCTTGAGCGAGATCTGATCTTGTGAAACCTCAAGAATATGTTTCTTGTTTCTCTGGGCTTTTTCTCAACAGGAGCCGGAGCCCAGCAAGCCACAGTGGTGCCCAAAGGCCCAGGTAAGACGATGCTAATCCTCTTTTTAGCTTTGGGGACAGATCTCTCTCAGAGAACACTGAACCCC
This sequence comes from Astyanax mexicanus, assembly GCF_023375975.1. Lineage (NCBI taxonomy): Eukaryota > Metazoa > Chordata > Actinopteri > Characiformes > Acestrorhamphidae > Astyanax > Astyanax mexicanus. The sequence continues at coordinate 65,353,389 of NC_064410.1, read as the reverse complement.
TCATCGGTGGAAAGCAACTCACCGGGCACAGCTTAAGCTTCCTTTAATGCCGAGTGGGCAAAGTCAATCACTACTTAATCTGGTTAGGTCTCAGGTATGTGGACAACTATGCCAAAAGGGGCAGGAAATGCTGCATGTTACCTGAAGCATTCATAGATGCAGGAAAGCGAAACTAGTCCGGTGAGGTTTCCACCCCCGTCTTAAAGGACGCTTTGAGTTACATATCGGTAAGAGTGTGCTGAGAGGTATATCAGTGGAGTGTGACCTTGCTTGCACTGAAGGGTTGGTTCTTTCCAAGGTGTGACCGCTCTACCTGGCACGTCTCTGGTGGGCCAGTCTCCAAATGGTAAGAAAACTCTATTCGTTAAACCAAGAAATGAGTCCATTAGCCCAATTTACTCCATTTTCTCACGCATTCAATGACAAAAAAGGTGCCGAGTGAGATTGTTAGAAAGTCAGTGACCCCTATCCATTTCTTCTTTTTAAAAGTACTTTTTTTAGATTTTGTGGTGGAATGGGACCTAACAGACCTCATTTTGTTATTTCCCAGGTCAGAAACTGAATGGAGAAGGCGCTGCACAAGCAAGCTTTGGCTGTAAGCCCCACATTATCTTATTGAAGCCAGGGACAACATGGGATTTGGACTGACCAGTCTGCTGAAATGAAAACAGAACACTAGCATTGACCTCTGTTTCTTAATATAAGAGTCCCTAAAGTATACAGCTGCATGCCAATTGTGTACTAATATATAGCACTAACTAATTTTAAGTATATATTATACAAAAATCTCCTATACATATGCAAAACTTGTCAGTGTTTTGAGTGTGGTCAAGTTGGAGGTTTTATATTGGTCTGAACCAAAGCATATCAAAGATACAAAACAAAAAAAACTAAATTTGGTCTGACATAAAGAGGTGTTCTTGGACCTGGATAATCTTTTTCATGGTTCAGCCTGTTTGCACTGTGAAAATACTGTATTGTAGGGTTTCAGAACAATAGTTACCCATTAAACTCCCTTTGGAATCCAGGCATATCATGCAGCAGATTATCGTGCTGGTGATTCTGCATCTACTGTAACTGTAGATTAATCCATAAATATAAACAGAAACTAAAAGGAATCTGTTACACTCATTCTGCTAAATCTGCACTCGATGGGATACAGATTCTGACAGAGAGGCAGAATTCAGCACAACACCTGAAAAGATCAATTAAACAATCAATGTAAAATATATAGAGACTCTGTGCACGTAGATGATGATGACAGGATGTAGTAAAAGTTGTTTAGCCACTCACTTGCTAAACTGCAGTGTAAAATCAAAACTAACCAGACTAAATACAGTACAGACTACAATGGAATGTGTAACTTACACACCAACCTGGGTTTGAGTCTTAAATGTGAAAATGTCCTTAGTGTGTACCAAGCAATTAGGATGCAGTTCATTGCAATACATATAATGCAATACAAAAAAATGTTAATCATTAAAGAGGTACATGTTCTTCAGATTATTATGAACGTCTTTTTGTGTTCAACAGCATCCAGTGGTTCCTCAGCAGCAGCATCATCAGCAGCAGTAGATGATATTAATGGTACAATAAAAACACTATTAAATTGGTCTTAAACTGACTTGTGTTTAGATTTATGTGAAAGGATGTTTTTCAAACTTACTGTCTAACTGCATCCTTACTGGTTACAGGAAACAATGGAAAAGACACCCAAGCCTTGCCCTCTGGCTCAAGTTATCACGGTAATGCACAGATAATTAGATGGTAGGCTTACCAAACAAATATTGTCTGTGAAGTGTGTAGTCTTCATCTCTTCCTTCTCCTACTTTCAGATTCAAGTGTGTCTGGACACGGTGGGTCCACATCAGGAGCAGTACCTGCAGGTAAAATGTTCCAACAAACTTATTGAACTGTGAGCTTTAACCAAGCAATTAACTTAATAAATGAATGTTTTTAAAACCACATTAACCAGCATAGACAAACAGACCAACCAGCTGTCAGCACAAGCTGTAGCTTTAGCTGGATTTTGGGTAAGAAAACATTTTGTTAAATAGCTAAAACGTAAATCTAGCTTAGACATTCTGAACATTAAACATTTTGTTGTATAATGAAAGTAGATAGCTCTATATAGCTCTATGTAAGGTTAGTTATACTCACCTCTAGAGAAGAGCTAACAAATAAGCTTAACATACAGCTGAAAGAAACAGTAAGTCTCCTTTAAAGTACAATATAAATGATGTGTGTATCTGTGGGGAGTTTTTAATTTGACCCTTTGTTTTATTTTATTAAGAGGTGTTCTTACCTCCGAGAAATGCGAAGCGGTGCTAACTGTTAACAAGTCTGAGGTAAATTAAATTACCTCAGAACTGAATTCGCGCGCTGGCTGTGAGGAACGCCCTAACCCCGAAATACCCCATTTAGAGGCAGCATTAACTAATCTAGTATTTATCTAGTTAGCTAAATTATTCTTTTATAAATGGCTGGGTTTTAAAACCACCTTAACTGTCAGAAACCAGCTTAGATCATCAGACCAACCATCTGTCTGCATATCTGGATTTAGCTGGGGTCAGAATACAGGTTTTGAGGTTTAACAGTGATTTATCATTGTAGTTTTTGTGAAATAAAACGTTAATCTGTTTTAGCTAACTCTGTAGCTTTAACTAACCCAAGAGCAAAAATGGGGACAGATCAGATAACCTTCTGGATATTAAACACTCGACAATAAACATTGTGTTGCTGTTTAGTTTAGTAACTATGATTATTGTAGCTAGATAGCTAGATTGCTAAAATAGATTAGCTGGTTAACTAATTAAATAAAGTTATATAACTTCAATTTCGTTGAACTAACATTAAGATAACACTTTGAAGAAACTAGTTACAATATAAAGTGTGTGTGTATCTGTCAGGAGTTTTATTTTACACGGTGTTCTTACCTCAGAAAAGTGCGGAGCGACGCGTCTGCAGGGCGATAGTTACCGTTAACTGTTAGGAGAATTTTGAGGTAAATTAGCCAGCTATCTAACGGCGCGCGCGAACTCAGATCTGAGGTAAAACTGTTAGCTAGAATGCTAATTCCCCTTAGACCTGTTAACAGCGAGTGAGCGCGAGACCCGCTGATCTACAAATGATCTCCCCGGCGGCTGGCGGCGGGTAGGATCTATAGATCAGTAAATCCCCCGCCTTGGTTTTAAATGAGGGAATTATTCATTTTATTCAAGTAGATGGTAAAATAACTATCAAAGTTTATGAGAATTCTGATATATTCTCCAAAATATTTCCCCACAATATAGGTTACTGGTTAAAGACAGATTCTGGTGTTTTTAATTGTATGTAAAACTCATATTTGCAAACAAAATCTCTCATTTTAATCTTAACACTAGGAAATTATCAAGAACGTGAAGATTGGATTTTTGTGCTTGAGAGAAAAAAACGTTCTTTGACAAGTTATTTTGCAACTGGATAACCTGTGTGTAAATTATACTAATAAGTAATAAATAATATCCTATGTTAGTTTGGCCTCCGCTCTCATCATGTGATTTTAGATGCAACTTTTATAGAATCATAGAAATCAATAATTCTGAGACAGAATAAACATGAAAAAGAGATAAATCATTTCTGGGATGAAAATAAAAACGGCTCTTTTTTAGGTGCCATTATAATTGCAGTTGGTCATGGGAGCTCAGGGTCAAAAGTCCCTGGTAAGGATAAGCGCTGCTCATGAAATATGCTATATTAATATTCATTTTCAGTGTAGTCCTACTAATGTTTGTTTTATTTACTGCATTTACTTATTCTAATTAAAGGTACAGTTGGGACATCACACTCAGACACTATTTCTCACGGTATGTGTTTATTAATTTATGTGATTTGTTTATCTATGTTTATGGCTTACAGTTGATGTTCTTATCCAAAGAGACTTCACATCAGATTTATATAGTAGTGTACGATTAACTAGTTTGGTAAAGTAAGGGTAATTTCGTTACTCTAATATTTTAATGTAAAATGAGAATAGTGTGATTTATTTCTTTCTATTTAGCATCTTTTTATTTAATTTCCTTCCTATTTCTTTGGTCTATTGGTTTCTGTTAGGCTTAACAAGCCATGTTTCACTGAGCCATGTATCACCTGTCCAAGAATCGCCTGGCCATGCATCACCAGGTCAGGCATCATCAGGCCATGCATCACCAGGCCACGCATCACCAGGCCAGTCATCATCAGGCCACGCGTCACCAGGCCACGCGTCACCAGGCCAGTCATCATCAGGCCACGCGTCACCAGGCCAGTCATCATCAGGCCACGCGTCACCAGGCCACGCGTCACCAGGCCAGTCATCATCAGGCCAGTCATCATCAGGCCATGCATCACCAGGCCACGCATCACCAGGCCACGCATCACCAGGCCAGTCATCATCAGGCCACGCATCACCAGGCCACGCATCACCAGGCCACGCATCACCAGGCCACGCATCACCAGGCCACGCGTCATCAGGCCACGCGTCACCAGGCCACGCATCACCAGGCCACGCATCACCAGGCCACGCATCACCAGGCCACGCGTCATCAGGCCACGCGTCACCAGGCCACGCATCACCAGGCCACGCATCACCAGGCCACGCATCACCAGGCCACGCATCACCAGGGCACATGTCATCAGTCCAAGCATCAGGCCACGTGTCAAGTCAGGCAGGATCGGCCCAGACCAGTGGTTCAGCTTTTGTCTCCTCTGAGATCCATTCTCAACCAGCAGGTATTTAATTCCATTCATAACCAGTTCCATCCCAGTGATGGATGTGGCAGATGTATTGGGTGTGCTTTTGTGTGTAGGAGCAGTTGCCCCTCACACAGATGGATCTGAGAACGGTAGATAGATCATATATCTCAAAACCACCCTGCAGAGTTTTGGACTATGCTAAATTAGCCCCGTGTTTTTGCAGCTTCACTGTGGCAGGCGTTTTCCAAAACACTGTTTCTGGTTTAGGTGAAAGCCAGGCAGTCCATACAGGATCTCAAATAGAAGCCCCAGGTAAAGAAAGATCAGTGTTTAATCCGTGTCAGAAACTGTGCGTATAGCAGAGGTGCCTTTACCATAAGAGCCAAATGCTGAGGAATCTGATTGTGGAACAGGAAGGTAAACTCAAAACACAGATTTTTTTAGATGGGGCTCAAACTCTGCCCACTTTGTTACCAGGCAAACAACCTACCACTCTGCCAAGCTGCCTCAATGAAATGTGCCCCAACTTAGGTGGGATATGCAACAACTAATTTAAAATAGATGCAAAAGAAAAATTGACAACTCACGCGTTTTGGGTAAATTTTTGGGAGGGAAACTGAGAACAAAGGATTCCAGGGGAACACTGGCCACCTCAAAAACTATAAAGCTATCAATTCTAAATAAATGTATTTATAAGTGCATGTACAATGCGAATCTACTGTACCCTATCGGGTAAATGTTTGGACACTCCTACAGTATGTGAATGGGCATACAATTTATTTTTAACACAAATACAGAGAGTCTCAAAAGTAAGGAAACACCCCTACAAAAAATGGTTTGCCAAACAGTGAACCAACGTAGACATAAGCTGTGGGGGAAAGAGTGAGACCATCTTCTGTGTAAAAATAGTAAAAATGAGTTCAACTGTTCTTAGATATGTCCAGATGTTTGAGAGGTTGTTTGTTGGTTTCTTTAAAAATAATAATGTTGTGTATTTTCATTATGTAATGTGTTTAAATCCAGCCTCTGAGTCAGCAGGAGAGATGCCAGAAACTGAGAGCAATGTTAAGTATAAAGTTTAATATTCAAAAAGAATATTGAAACAGATTTATTTAATTTTTTAAAACAAACTTTTCTTCTCAAAAATGAGAGTAAATGGTGTAGGTCTTCTGTTCTACTCAAACAGGCAATGGACACAAGCAGCTGATTAATGGACTTGATAATGGACATCCAGGTGGGAAATACTAAACAAATACGAAAGTGTTAATTAGTAATTAGTAATGTAATTTTAGAGTGTTTAACCTTCTTAGTGGTGGATTATATGCTAATTCCGTATGTTTGTCCAGTCTCCATTGACTTTTTTATTTACACTTCTATAATTTAGGAAATATTAGCTGTATCTGGGAGGACTTTCTATCTGCTATGTTATAGAAGTCTGTTTAATTCAGTTTAAGCCGAGTCTTGAACTAGAACTGCTTTAAATTTCAGCTCAGAATGATGTATTCCAAAACCAGGCCTAATCCATTCTTGTGAATTGTAAGAGGCTGCATTATTATTTAGCTCAAATAAAAAAAAGTCCCTATCTTTGAGTTTTATCAACAAAACAGAGTTGACTAAACTATAAGTGGACTAAGCATAATTTTGATTGCACTAAAATGAAGTAATCCAGCTGTATTCAGAACACATGAAGTGAATTCCTTTTTTTCTGTCTTTTGGTTCTGGTTCTGACACAGGTTTGGATCACTACATGGAGGGAACGACACAAGTAGACTTGACAGGTAATCTTTATAATGTGTTTTAGAAGTAATTAGATCTTCTATATAACCTTAACCTTGTGGGGTCCAGATGTGAATGAATAACAGGGTTAATGTTTCCTAAAGGTGGTTTTGATACTTTTGGATCAAGTTCACACCTGGAATTTACAGGTGAGTAAAGGAAACAGCTCATATCTCAGCTACCAGTTCTGTAATATCAAATACAGATTATCCAGATTTTCCAGCAAACAATAAATACGTCAGCACGTACTAAATGATTCTAAAAACGTTATTGGCCAATACCGTTATAATTTCAGAATCATTGTGCATCCCTAATTATTACTAGTGGGAAATAAACACTTTTATTGTCAGATACTGTTAACACTATAAGGGCTGATTTAACATCAGCAAAAGTCCTGTGCCGTTTACATTTTTTTCTAATAGTTATTTGGGGAAAATAATGTCAGTGTCTTGGCCTGGTTTTTGCTCTGCATATTAATTTTTAATTCGTAGACTTATCTTGTGTCTTCTTTACATTTTAAATGGTTGATTAAAAGGTAAAGCGTGATCACATGGTTTTATACTACAAATACCATCTAGTAAATATTAATTTAATTACACAATAACTTCATCTGATTAAATTTGGGGGTTTAGATTAAAGCACAGTGGCCTCAATAAAAATAATCCTGCTTAGAGCCTCCAAACCCCCGAGGCTACAGACAGCACTGTTCTACATAATGAGAATGTTCCATATTTAACCAATCCCAGTGGTCTTCCTTCTGTATTTAACCAATTCCAGTGGTCTGCTGACTGACCTTTTGTCTCTGTTTGTGTCCTAGGCATGATGGACCAGTCCAACCATGACTTCCTCATTGGTTTAATGGGTGAGCGCACTGTGAGTACCGCTGGTGGTTCTGGTTGTGTTCTGAACGACTCGCGGCTGAAACCCGCTCATGTCTGTCTGTGCAGGTGGCATGGGGGACGGTTTCGCTCCAGATCCCTACACCGATACTATAGGTATGCCCTCTGACCGCACCGCTGCTCCACCAGCCGCTATGACCACATGTATAATCACTTCTGCTGTCCCAGCAGATCACATGGGACTCGCTTTTCAGGTAGAGTCAACAGGTCAGTGTCCCTTTATATACATTCAGCTACCTCTTTATTTTACCTTTCAAATATCCAGTCTAGACTGATGTTTACAATGATTTCTGAAACAACAGTGAAAACTACCTCTTGTACACCAGAGAAAACATAAATAGCAAAAGTATATCTGCATTCAGAAGGAAGATAAAGGTAATATTTATTGATCTACACTTACAGAAGTAGTGTGTAACATTTTTGCAATGAATGTGTTGATAGAGCATCCAATAGCATCCCACACATTTTCTATAATCAGGAATAGATCTGGAGATACAGCAGCAGCAACAGCAGTGTGTGGACGAACATCGTCCTGCTGGAATAGAGAGCGGAGTGTTCAGTGTTCAGTAAAGGTTGAGTCAATGGTTGCAAGATCTCATTAACCTTAGTAACGCTGGACTGATATAGTTCCTGTAATGAAGAGTAAAGGAGAAGATGTGGCACCAAATTACACCACCTCACACCATCATACCACACCTTCTGGACGTGACGTGTAACAATGAACTGTGGGTCTTGGTCCTTTACCCAGTGCCTCCCCACGGAGAGGTTGGTAATCTCCACCAAGAAAAAGCAGGACTGAAGATGATCCACTGCCATGCTGAGGCACTCTGACAGTCTGGCACAACTACCCACCAAGTTTCATTCCTTATGTTCGATTCCTTCTGGTTGTAACTGTTGTCTGGATGATGAGTGTAATATGATGTAGGGTCAGAAGAACGTGAATTATGATCATGCATGTCAGTTATAACGACTCTAAAGTCCCTTTCCAAGAATCTTAAGTTCTCGCTCTTGTCAGGTTGTAGTAATTACCGGGAACGCTGACAGAATAAACCAGATATCTGTTCTTTCCCGAGTGATAAATGAAAGGGGAAATAGCTGTAAAGTGCTGTAAATAAGAATTGTTTTGCTTTGTTTCTTACTCATGATTCTCTTCCAACAGCTGGGCCGGGTCCAGGACATCCAGCCAGTAGCAGTTCATCTCCAGAAACTCCAGCAGGTACCGGGTCCCGGCGTGGGTCTCTCAGCCTGGCGCCATAAATGAATCTGCCTCTTTTCAAACAGCAACAGTATCAGTGTGTTCACGTCCCACCACACCTCACACTGCTGTTTCAGGGTAAACTACAGGAGATACTGAATCTGTGGCTGTTAGGCCCCGTTCACACCTGGTATTAATCTGGTTCCTGGGTGATGTGATGATAAGTGTGCAGTATAAAGTGTGAACAGGTGTAAACAGTGCGTCTGGAGGAGCATCAAAATCCTCAAACCACACCGTCACATTCAGATCAGAGACGCACATCATCACATTATTATTATTATCCTAGTGAACACAAAGTGTCTCTACACATTATCTCCTCAGGGGTTAAAGGTTCAACAAATAATTACATTAAGTAATTGTGTATTGTATATAACTCATAACTCTCAATATTCATATCTTATAATAATAATTTTGCTCTGTTTATTTAAACATTAAGACCCGTCAGGTGCTCATCACTCTCCTGCAGGAACTGGACCAGCTGCTTCCCTCCACTTACCTGGTAAACACACTTCATTCATCTAAACATCTGTACAGAATAAAACTGAGGCTTAGATGCCAAAACTCATGGGACAGCAGTGCGTAAACTAATCGTGAGGTCAGTGTGCTCATGGTAAGGACAGGTGAATTATGGGAGGGGATATTACCCCCCACAGTGGACAGTGCAGTGGGGGTAATGATGGTAACCGGCGGCGTCTGGCTATAGCTGTCCGTATGAAGAGCAAATAGCTATTGGTAGAAATCACATCAATATTTAATGCAGGAGACCACGCCCACATATCCCCCAGCTCAGTTCAGTGTGCAAAAGTCATGGGACACCATACTAGTCTCTGTTCTATTTCATGTGCATGTCAGTGTATTTAATTCGGTACAATTTCACATGCGACACATTTCATGATACATTTAGTAAATAAATAATGATTTTACAGAAATGTGGAGAATCTACACTCATAAAGAAAACACCCAAAACTCTGCATCTGATCAGATTTGAAGTGGCTGCAGTTCAGACTATAGGAAATCTGATGTGTTTGCCTGTTTCAACAGATCTGAGTGTCTGAGTGATGATTTGTGTTTCAGGGTCTTTCGATAATGGTGCTCACCCCAGCTCACCTGGAGATACGACAGGTAAACACATCTTTACTAACGTCAGTGTGACGGACGCTGCTTCTGTTACTTATTACACTCTTTAACTTTAATACTACTATACTATTACTAATAACCTGGCTACTTTTTAAAGTGGACTTTTTCTGTGCAATTTACCTCAAAACAAAGTGTTTGTTTACTTCCTGTTTATTCCCTGAAAATCTTATCTGATCGGATGATGTTTTCCTGATGTCACATGATATGCTTGAACAAACCTCAGCCAATCAGATTTAAGAATGAGTATAATTGCATAATGTTCATTTTAACACATTCATATTTTTTAGCTGCATTAATAAAATCATTCTGTAAATCTGACAGATTTAAACTGATATTTGTATCTGTTCAGCAAACACTTGCAGAATTGTTGAGTTCTTTTTTTGCATCGTTTATTAGTCTGTTTATTATTTACTTTTTTTTTACATTGTAGAGATTAAACTGCATGCAGATTAATTTAATATATTGTTGCAGGTGGAGCTGCAACCTTTGAAATGATGTCACACGCAGATCCGTCCTTTATGGATTATACAGGCAGGTTATGAATCATATTTCACACAGTCAGTAATAAAGAGATCGGTGTAGTGGATAACTCTACTGCTTCTGTTCCTCAGAGGGAGCAGAATATAACGGAAATGATTACAACGGATACAACGATCACAACGGTGCAGAATCACCTGATATTAACGGTCAGCTGTACTTTTATTATACAGATATTTAGGATTAAATACGGTGTTTTCACAAACTGTCAGTAAATCCATCACTGTCTTACAGGAAACGGACGCCACAGACCAGTGATAGATATACACAGAGGTACTGGCTAATTACACAATATCTATTATTAGCATATAAATATCTATAATTATATAATCTCTATATAATATAATACTATATATAATAATATAATTATATAATATCTATAATCTATAATACAGCATCTCTATAACATCTCTATAATTACTATATACAGCATCTCTATAACATCTCTATAATTACTATATACAGCATCTCTATAACATCTCTATAATTACCCCATTGTGTAGAGAAGGTCAGGAAGGATGTAGATATGTTGTGAGGAGAGATAAAAACTGTAAACCTGTGGGTTTGTGTTACAGGTGATCCTGCTGGAACTGGAATTCACACTGATCTAAGTAAGTATTTCACAATTACACATATATTACACACAATTACACATATATTACACACAACTACACATATATATTACACACAATTACATATATATATTACACACAACTACACATATATATTACACACAATTACACATATATATTACACACAACTACACATATATATTACACACAACTACACATATATATTACACACAATTACACATATATATTACACACAACTACACATATATATTACACACAATTACACATATATATTACACACAATTACACATATATATTACACACAATTACACATATATATTACACACAATTACACATATATATTACACACAACTACACATATATATTACACACAATTACACATATATATTACACACAACTACACATATATATTACACACAATTACACATATATATTACACACAATTACACATATATATTACACACAACTACACATATATTACACACAACTACACATATTTATTACACACAATTACACATATATATTACACACAACTACACATATATATTACACACAATTACACATATATATTACACACAACTACACATATTTATTACACACAATTACACATATATATTACACACAACTACACATATATATTACACACAATTACACATATATATTACACACAACTACACATATATTACACACAACTACACATATTTATTACACACAGCTACACATATATATTACACACAACTACACATATATATTACACACAACTACACATATATATTACACACAATTACACATATATATTACACACAATTACACATATATTACACACAACTACACATATATATTACACACAACTACACATATATATTACACACAACTACACATATATATTACACACAATTACACATATATTACACACAATTACACATATATATTACACACAACTACACATATATTACACACAACTACACATATTTATTACACACAATTACACATATATATTACACACAACTACACATATTTATTACACACAATTACACATATATATTACACACAACTACACATATATATTACACAAAATTACACATATATTACACACAACTACACATATATATTACACACAACTACACATATATATTACACACAACTACACATATATATTACACACAACTACACATATATATTACACACAATTACACATATATATTACACACAACTACACATATATTACACACAACTACACATATTTATTACACACAATTACACATATATATATTACACACAACTACACATATATATTACACACAACTACACATATATATTACACACAACTACACATATATATTACACACAATTGCAGAGAAACAGGCAAAAACCAGCAGCAGCAGTTTTACAGCCTGACCTGTATTAACTGACTGTTCACTTGCTGCCTAATAATATTTATTTATTAGCAGGATCCACTGGAAGCATGAAGCTCTGTTTAATCCAGTTAATGATGAGGCGTGTTCACACTTCTAACTCAGCTTCTGTTTATTATCTCAGGTTCTCCAGATCTGCAGGCTGTTGTTTCAGAGACTCCGCACACAGCCGGTAAATAAACTTCATTCATTCACTGTAATTCAGACTAATGACAAAGTTTAAAAATACAGCATAAAAATATAATATATAAAAAAATATTATTATAATAATATTATTTATTACATTTTGGTTTATAAAATCCTAACCTTAAGTAATGTAATGAACATGTAAATAGAAAATAATTCATTTCATGTGTTTATATTATGGATTATAATATGTGTAATTATTATACAGATTGTTCTGGTCAATATGAGACAATACTGATAAAGTCTTTTCATTTGTCAACGAGTTTATTAATATAAACTGAGCTAAATATGATTCGGTAGGACAAAGTTATCTGTATTTATCTATTTTTTTATTGTTATTTATTGTTAAAAACAGATGAATTTAATGTGGGAACATTAACAACTGCTCACAGTTCAACATAACAAAACAGTTAATCACTAAAACCAAACAAAACGTGTAAAAATGAGGTTGTAAAAGCTTTAGCTTTATGTTTTTTATCTCTCTGTGTGATTTTTACAGGTGAGCAGCTGGGCCCGGACGCTCACACCGACACAGGTGAGTTCAGCAGGTGCAGGAGCTTCAGAAGGGGGCGCCACGCTGAATTACCTGAACTATTACCTGAATTATTACCTGTTACCGCAGGGTCTCAGGCGAGGGTTAATAAGAGATCAGGCTGAGATTTTCTGTTCTCTGTTTCTGCAGGAGTTCTGGATTTAAAACAGCCCACCCTCAGTCCCCTCAGCAGCATCACCGGTGAGTACCGTACACCCCGCCCAGACCACGCCCCCGCCTGACCCCCACCTGACCTCCACCTTAACATATAACATTCAGGAAATGTCTAATCCCAACAGCAGGACATGGTGCTCTTGTTAGCGTCTGATTTTGTAATGTTTAGGGTAAAATTCAGTTTTTTGACGGATTTTGGAACAAAATTCAACATCTGTCCAAACAAAGAGCATCCTGTTACACCAGTCTACAGTTACAACACCCTCTAAAAACATCATATAAACATTTCAGCTGAACTCTCTAATTTACTCTTTAAAGCAGACGGAGCGGTCACAGGGGCGGAGACCCAGACAGATCTGACAGGTAATTTACATCTGATATAACAATCACAACAAACACTGATTTTACCAAATTAAAAACCTCTGGAATATAATCAAGAGGAAGATGGATGATCACAAACCATCAAACCACCAAACTGAACTGCTTGAATTTTTACACCAGGAGTAAAGCAGCATAAAGTTATCCAAAAGCAGTGTGTAAGACTGGTGGAGGAGAACATGATGCCAAGATGCATGAAAAAAACTGTGATTAAAAACCAACCAGGGTTATTCCACCAAATATTGATTATTTCTGAACTCTTAAAACTTTATGAATATGAACTTGTTTTCTTTGCATTATTTGAGGTCTGAAAGCTCTGCATCTTTTTTGTTATTTCAGCCATTTTTCATTTTCTGTAAATAAATGCTCTAAATGAGAATATTTTTATTTGTAATTTGAGAGAAATTTTGTCTGCTGTTTATAGAATAAAACAATGTTTCTCCAGATAAGTTTAGTTTAAGTTTGCATTGTCATGTATTGATCAGAATATTTATCTGAGTATTGATCTGAACAGGTCTAGCAGGGGAACCAGTGACCAGTAGACTCAGTCAGGTGGACGTTACAGGTAAACCCACAGCTCTTAGTTTAGTATCTTCTTAGTTAGTATATACAGCCTCTCTTCTCTCTCTCTCTCTCTCTCTCTCTCTCTCTCTCTCTTCTCTTCTGCCAGTAATAATCCTGTTCATTTGCATGTTTCAGCCATGAGCCACGCCATCTACAGTTCTAGTGCTCCAGATACATCAGGTGGGTGTCAGATGATTAGTTTTATATAATAATAATAATAATAATAATAATAATAATAATAGTGTTCGGTTAAAGAAATGGTTTAATTCAGTTTAATGGTGTATTTGTTTAGTTGTGTGTAATGACTCAATAACTGACTCTGTAATGAAGACTGTTTTATCTTAGGAAGGATTTCAGTAACTCATGCTGTTTTCTCGCAGGGTATGAAGGAGCGGGAGTAACTGAGGGAATCTTGAATCACACAGGTAACTGTGCTCCTCTCTGTAGCTCAGTATCAGGTAAACTCACCTGCTTGTGCAATTCTTTCATATTTAGTTTGTGTTTCCCAAATGCAGATTCTGTGTTTGAGGCTGGGCTTGGATTTACAGGTGAGCTTTATTATAATCAGTGATCTTCACTCCTCTACTGCACCTTCCTGCAGCTCCACCCCTCCGACCCTGACCTCCGACCCTGACCTCCACCCTGTTTATCCAATCAGAGAGTAAAGATACGGATCAGATCAGATTTAAATAAGCACCATGTATTTCAGGTGTCACACTGGAGCGCTTCCTACTTCGTATTCACATGTTCAGCCACGCCCCCTTCCTCCTGTTCCAGCTGGCTGTTAGCATCGGGGCTAACCGCTAACCGGCTCCGAGCTTTTAAAGCGCTGCTTCTTGGTTAGCATTGCAGCTCCGACCGCTTATAGCAAAAGCAGCTTTACAGAAATGATGTTTAACTGTCAGATTAAATTAACATGAAAACATTTAGAGCGTACAACTACTTTTAAAATAAGATTTTTTAAAATATAATATTAGGCAACGTTAAAAACATACAGCACAACTTTTAACTGATTGTTTTATTATGGGATCACAGCTGGACTTTCCTGTGTTGTTCAGGTAATTTTTGGGCGTGGCTGGTGAATTTTAACTCAGTTGTTGATTGAATTTGGTTAACTGTTTGATTTATAGGTTCTGAGGAAAGCTATTTTTTTTCTTGTGGATTATATTCAATACATGCCCAAATATATTTGGACGTCCCTTGTAATAAATGCAATCAATTAAAAATAAGTTGCAATAGAACATGAAGTAAACCTGAAGCTGTTGGCACCACGTCTAATAACAGGCGTGGGCTAGAGGGGTTACACAGCTCTGTCTAGTACTTAGGAAGGTGGGGATGAGTTGAGTTGGGGATGAGTTGAGTTGGGGATGAGTTGAGTTGGGGAGGAGTTGAGTTGGGGAGGAGTTGAGTTGGGGATGAGTTGAGTTGGGGAGGAGTTGAGTTGGGGATGAGTTGAGTTGGGGAGGAGTTGAGTTGGGGATGAGTTGAGTTGGGGAGGAGTTGAGTTGGGGATGAGTTGAGTTGGGGATGAGTTGGGGAGGAGTTGGAGAGGTGATCATCCAACACCCTGACCTCACTGGCAGTAACTCCGTTGTCACTGACTGCAGTCAAACCTTCACAACAATGTTTTTACTCCAGAGTCTAGTAAAAGTCTTCTTCCCGGGACAGTAGAGACAGTTACTCCATTAAAATCAGTAGCATGATCTGAAATATTGAAATGTGACGGGTCTGGAACAGGATCTGGGTTCGGTTCTGTTTCTGACCGTCCTGATTAACCCTCTGCTGGCTGTTTCAGGTGCCTCACAGACAGGTGACGGCGTGGGTCAGAGCGAGCGTGCCGGTGGGTGTGGCCTCAGTGATGCAGTATCTGTTTTATAGGATGTTGTAATGTGGGATTAACCCCTCGCTGTGTTCAGTTACAGGAGGAACGCTGGGAGTCTCGTCACAGACCGATGCCGTGGGCACGGGTGGGTCCAACAGAAGCTGTTTCAACTTAAACGTAAAGTTAAATTTAAACTCAAACCCTAAAATATAAAAATAATAAATCCAAATTTATTTTTCAGCTACATCTGAACCTCAAGGGACTCTCGGGGGTCCAAGTAAGTTTAAACTCGCTGATCCTGAAGTTTCCACACTTTCTGCATTAAAGTTCTGGATTATAACGGAAGAGTGGAACCCACACTAACACCTCATACACCACCCTGCTAATCACTGCTGAGAATAATAATAATAATAATAATAATTATTATATCTGGGTCAGGTGTATTCTTGTGATTAGGGAAAGGGGGGACCTGAAGTCAGTGAATAAATATTAGTTTAGAGTTTATCTGCAGTAAATGTTTTAACATATGAGTTTATTTATGTGAGGCCCTCTGATTGATTTATTGATTGTAAGATTGATTTATTGATTGTAAGATTGATTTATTGATTGTAAGATTGATTTATTGATTGTAAGATTGATTTATTGATTGTGAGATTGATTTATTGATTGTGAGATTGATTGATTGATTGTGAGATTGATTTATTGATTGTGAGATTTATTGATTGATAGTGAGATTGATTGATTGATTGTGAGATTGATTTATTGATTGTGAGATTGATTGATTGATTGTGAGATTGATTTATTGATTGTGAGATTGATTGATTGATTGTGAGATTGATTTATTGATTGTGAGATTGATTTATTGATTGTGAGATTGATTTATTGATTGTGAGATTGATTGATTGATTGTGAGATTGATTGATTGATAGTGAGATTGATTGATTGATTGTGAGATTGATTTATTGATTGTGAGATTGATTGATTGATTGTGAGATTGATTGATTGATTGTGAGATTGATTGATTGATTGTGAGATTGATTTATTGATTGTGAGATTTATTGATTGATAGTGAGATTTTTGTACATTAATTTTTAAACTCTTCAACAGGTCGACTTGGTGCTACGGAACAGACACAACGAGCTGGTAAGCTTTAATGGAAGTTAACACTAAAATCTACTCAGACAAAACTAAATATTTAAAATTCCTAAGCTGGTCATATCTCCTTTTTTATTAATTCCACTTCAGTTTATTTTTTGGTCGTGTTTCACTTGTTATTCTTTATTGGCGATGCGCCAGAATCTGTCTGAGAACCTGCAAAAATCTGGAGGAAATTATTGCAAAACAAAGTCGACCAAATCTGAATATTTAACATTAATCATAAATGAACCTTTAAATAAATGCTGCTGTTTTTTTAATTCTTTTTATTGATTGTTTTTAATACATTGAATTTAGAATAACATTTTTTGGACTGTTTATAAACCCAGTTTCTGAATCCTCTGCAGTTCTAAAGTTATAGAAGCACATTTATCTCAGATAACTGAAGAGTCTGAGGGATCAGATGCTCAACAGCTCTTCTCTTTTCTCGGTTTTGCTTGTTCTGTCCAGTTCCAGCAGGTGAACAGTACCACACATCTGGTCAGGGTCCTGAAGGTGGGTCAGCCTCTTATCAGATCACATGACCCTTATCAAGTCACATGACTCTTATCAGATCACATGACCCTTATCAAGTCACATGACTCTTATCAGATCACATGACCCTTATCAAGTCACATGACTCTTATCAGATCACATGACCCTTATCAAGTCACATGACTTATCAGATCACATGACCCTTATCAAGTCACGACTCTTATCAGATCACATGACTCACTAAGATCTAGAACCTTTAGATTATAAGCATCTACAGAACCCTCACACTGACCGGCAGAACCTCCTCCTTACATCACTCACTCTTTCATCTGCTCAGTATGTGGGTTGTGATGCTGTTGCTAAGTCGTGGTTGCTGAGGTATTGCTCTACATGGTACTTCTAAGTGGTTGCTATGGTATGCCAAACAATTGCTGACGTGTTGCTAAGCGCTTCATATGGTGCCTGAATTAGTCAAGATGGTTTTGCTAAATTGTTGCCATGGTGATTATACACCCTACGTGGTACCACATTTCTGATATAAAAGCACAATATAAATAAATTTGATTTTGGTGCTAGGTTGATGCTATGGTAACCTAGGTGGTTGCTGAGGTATTGCTGTGATTATTCCATCACATTTATCCGAATCCTGGAGTCCATAAACATTTGGGCAAAATCTGCTGGAAGATGTTCATTCCTGTGGTGAAGAATGTGAGAGAATTTTACGTAAACAGAATTTATCTGTGGCTCAGAGCGCTGATTACAGAACCTGTATCTGATATAAGGAACAGGGTGGTTGTAATGTTGTGGCCGGTTGTATTTTAACTGTAATTTCTGAATTTGTGTAAAAGGTGCAGAAAATGTGGAACTGGAAGATTCCTGCTGATTTCCACATGAAGCCGCGCGTGAAGTTCCTGCGCTACAGGTTCCAGTGTTCGGACCAGACCGACCGGCACAGGACCAGCGAGCCCAACCGCTAGCCCCGGACTTCAGTCCAGTTCTGTGTTTTATTTTATTTAAACGTTTCAGTGACGCTGTTCGCTAACCTGCTACTGCGCCCTGTAATTCCTTCATTAGCATAAATAACGGCAGGAACAGAAGGGGGAGGGGTCAGACGTCAGGGGGAGGAGTCAGAAATAATTAGCTGGAAACAGACCGGTGTTCTGCTGTGTTTTACTACCCTATAAAAACTTGCTTCCATGATATAAATTTACAGGTAAATCTGCCCAAATAAAACAATTAAAATCATCCTGTCAGAAAACAGTGAGTTGAAGTTTAGAAAAGATCTGGATGATCTAGATAAGCATTCGCCATTTACACACTTATAACACTGTGAAGAGAAGGATAAAATCAAATTAAAATTAAATTAAATTCATTCCTAGAGTAAAACGATCATATCGAATTATCCTGGAAACAAATTAAAACGTTTATAGGTCTGTTTCTGTACAGAACAGACGAGTAGCGCATATCGACGGGTATCAGAACTCAGCAGAACACCGGAGTCTCGCCGGTTAAAGTCGGTATTTAAAAGCACGTATTGTGCAGATTTTTCCCCGTGTTTACGTCTTGCTGTATTTCTGTGTTTAGCTGAACATTCTTTACCAGTGTCACCAAACTGTACATTACTAAATGTGTCTGAAAATAATCACATTAAATTTAACGTCTATTTTGAACATCAAACTCTAGCTTTTCTTTTTTCAGGCATTCATCACATTTAGGATTATCAGGCTGTGGGGGGGGGGGGGGGGGGGGGGGGGGGCTAACTACTGCACAACACCCAATCAGCTCTCAGAAAGTCATGTTGATAAAATCTTCACACATCCTCTTTATTCTGAGATGATCAGGAGCAGCGGATCACTGATAGAGTTCACAACTATAGTGAAAATGAACGTACAGTTTTAAACACTAAGAAAGATCTCAGAGCTCCATTTAACTTCCATCCACCACCTTCTACAGAGAGGAGCTGCGTCTGTGGTTCAAGAGATATATTTTAAAGACCCACCTAAACATCTAAACATCTAAACACCTAAACACCTAAACATCTAAACATCTAAACACCTAAACACCTAAACACCTAAACATCTAAACACCTAAACACCTAAACATCTAAACATCTAAACACCTAAACATCTAAACACCTTAACACCTAAACATCTAAACAACTAAACATCTAAACATCTAAACATCTAAACATCTAAACATCTAAACATATAAACAACTAAACATCTTAACACCTAAACATCTAAACATCTAAACACCTAAACACCTAAACATCTAAACACCTAAACATCTAAACATCTAAACATCTAAACACCTAAACATCTAAACATCTAAACATCTAAACACCTAAACATCTAAAGGTCTAAACATCTAAAGGTCTAAACACCTTAACATCTAAACACCTAAACACCTAAACACCTAAACATCTAAACACCTAAACATCTAAACACCTAAACATCTAAACATCTAAACATCTAAACACCTAAACATCTAAACACCTAAACATCTAAACATCTAAACATCTAAACACCTAAACACCTAAACATCTAAACATCTAAACACCTAAACATCTAAACATCTAAACACCTAAACATCTAAACACCTAAACATCTAAACACCTAAACATCTAAACACCTAAACACCTAAACATCTAAACATCTAAACACCTAAACATCTAAACATCTAAACACCTAAACATCTAAAGGTCTAAACATTTCCTCTCTCACCATTTAAAGGAGAAACCAACAGCAGATCATCCTGATCCAGAGAAATGATGCTATATTATATTATGAAATATCAGTTGATGAAACAGTACAGAGTATTTTGTGTAAACCTGCAGCTGATTTAATATATTTATTATAATCTGATTTATTACTGCTGATGTTCAGACGAGCGTCTCAGATTCAGAGAGTTACGATGCTCAACTGCAGATTCTGATTTATTTATGATTAAAATAAAATAAGTAAATAATTCCTTTCCTTTTAAACCCAAACAGAATCAGGAACTCTCTCAGACTGTAATAAAGATGAGTAACTTTCAAAAACATATCTTTATTTAAACATACCGATACACAAAGTGTTCACATGCGTAACAAAATAATTTAGTTGTGTCTCCATTACAGATCTCTACTGACTAAATAATAATTGTAATATTAGAAATGACCAACTATATATATATATATATTTATAATATATTATATATATATATAATTCCTGCTCTCACCACACAATATTGCTCTCCTTGCTTCAAGAGAAACAAAGCCTGACCGATAACAGCCACCAGGGGGCGCCGTGAGTACACAGATCAGAGCAAACAAATAAAATAAAATAAAACAAATTAAAATTAAAACTTTACTCAGAACACACCTCTATCACTCTGCACACGCGTTCATACAAAACAAAAAAACAACACAGCTCATGCACGGCTACTCAAACTGCTTTAAAATAAAACCATAATCCAAAATGACTCAAACTGTAAATTATTATCAGATTTTTCCATGAGGGAGAAAAAAAATCTAAAACATTTTCTGCACTTTAAACTACAGATCTGAGCGGATTCAAAACGGACTCTTCTGAAACATATACTGACATGCCAAAAGTCATGGGACAGGACCTAGTAGTGGCATGTTTCAGAGCAGGGTCAGTTTTGAGTTTCTATAGAAGTACAGATTTACTGCTGTAATTCAGCTCAATATGACTTTAATAATAATCAATAATCCATGGCAGAAACCTCTCAGGACAGTCCTGCAGAACGTCCTGTAGATCACAGCAGCAGGAGAGCAGGACCGAGTGTTGGATCTCTCTGTTCAGATGAGTTAATTATAATATATATATATATATTAGCTTTTTAAAACCTCAGTTTTCAGGAGATAACAGCATCACAAACAGACGCAGCAAATTAACATAATAATAATAATAATAATAATATCTGAAATTAAAAGAAAATAAAGCTGAGATAAAGACGTGGATGAAGGTGATGAATCTTCAGGAGGTTTAGTTTGTAAAACCCTTTTATATATTAAAGAGTTAAATGAAATTATTTCTCGTTCACACAGAGTCTGATTTGTACAGATGAAGAAATAAAATCAGGTGTTTAATATCAGTTTATTCAGTCTAATCTCTGCTCTGTTTTCTGTATTAAATTAAACCCACCAATCAGAGCTGCTTCATCACTGCTGCAGATCAAACTAACCCAGCATGTGGGCGGAGTCAGAAATCAATAACCCGTTAATACAGGAATTACTGATTTACTGGAGTTTCAGTTTCAATCAGAATTAACCTGTAATTAACCCTGTTCACCTGATCATAGCGCCACCATGTGGAGTGATGAAGCATAGCTTGAGTAAGTGTAATTGGGGGCGGGGCTTTTATTTCAATACAAATATTCATATTTGGCATATCAATAATCAACTATCGATCACAAACTAAAACTATATAATATAATCGTGATATGGATATTTTGTCCCACCCCTAATCGTGCTCTACAGAGTGCGCTGGACTCACTATTGATCACTATTGATCACTATTGATCACTATTGATCACTGTGTTCACTAAAGAAGGAAAAGCCCTTTAATAGCCTGAATAAATCAATGTGTTGATAAATTGTTTATTAATGTTTTTATTCATGTGCAGAGCTGTGGAGTTTCAGCCTCGTTTAACAACGTTAAAAATCACATCAATATTTTTCCATCTGAATAAACGATTCTCTGTGTGAACAGAACCTGAATCAACTCCAGAACCGAACCCTTACAGAACATTTCACTCTTCACCACTTTAATCCAAATAATACTGGATCATTTCTATTAATCATCATCAGAACCTGGGTTCTGGTTCCTCCAGCAGTGATTGGTTGTATAATTATGGAAATGCTGAATCTGGATGGAGGGAATAAAGTTACGTGAGAAACGCCTTCCTACTAAATTTATTACGTTAATCACTTTAATCCACTTCCTGTAGCGCCTGGAGAACACCGATCAATAATCAATAAGTGTTTCTACACAGACTTCTTTATTACACCAGTTAAAGCTCCAATCAGTCAACACTGGCCAAAAGTAACGGGACACCTGATCACTCATTGTTTCTTCTGAAATGATGGGAATTTAAAGAGTTCTTCCTGATTTTGTTGGAGTAACTGTTTCTACTGTCTACATAAAACATTATACCAGATTCTAGAGTAAAACGTTGCTGTGAGGATCTGATGGACTACATTCAGTAAAGAGCTCAGTGTCCACCAGCACTTAAACCTCAACACTTCCTGTTCATTTTAATAGAGAGAGCTGCTGGATGCCGCAGTGCATGCTGGGATACGCTGAGCACAGCCCTGCCCTCCGGCAAAAAAGTTCAGCTCAACTTTATTCAAATGAATCCGCCCTCTGCACTGCGTCCGGCCAATCAGGAAAGAGCAGGCTGTGACTTCGTACACACAGAGAGAACAGCCACCTTTTAAACACAGAGGAGAATCTAAAACAGCTGAACATGGATTTATAAATATAACTATAGATCACAGTGAGATTAATTACAAATTAAAAATCTTTAACCTATGATTTAAATTTACAAATGTTATGGACACGCCCACACGGACGGGGACACACCCACACACGCCATGGCGGAACGTGTTGAAGAAAAGTGGCGGTGGTCTCGCACCATCAGTGAGGTCAGGATGGATGATCATCATCACCTGCCCTCATCTTCATCCTCAACTCATTATCCTAAACTTAATCATACGGAGCTCCATCATTCAGAAAACACAGATCCACTGATCAATACTGGGGTTCAAACCCCTCTGTAACCTGATATAAAACACAGACTCATTATTTATAGATCTGCTGCAGTCCTGATCTGTTGTATCTCAGGTATCTGGTCAGTGTGAAGCTGATTGGAGTTTTAACCTGTATCTAATCGCAGCTGTAGATCTGAAGAACAGCGAGGGGAGAGAGGTGTTCCTAATGTTCTGGCAGGTGGTGGGTTACGGTGTAGAGTGTTTATGACAGAAATAAAAGTAAAATAAAAGTAAAATTCAGGAGTAAATCCCTTTATAGCGCTGCTGGGGTTAGAGCGTGGGCTCGCCGGCTGCTGATTGGTAGTCGGGGGTCAGGAGGGAGATGGTCGGGTCCTCTGCAGGTTCCGGGTCAAAATAAGAGTCCCCCTCCAGCTCCAGCAGGATGGGCAGGTCCTCCCCGGGGTCGGTGGGGGCGGGGTCGGGCAGGACCACCGGCTGAGACGTGTATTGAACCAGCTGCTTTCCTGAAGCACCAACACAGAAACGTTCAGCTCTAACAGCCCCAACACACATTACTGCTTATATATATTAATATATACCAGTTAATATGTATTACACTACATGTGTGTGTGTGTGTGTGTGTGTGTGTACACCTGGCCCGGCACACTGCAATAAACATTATTGACAATTTAAAACACTGTAACTCAGAAAAATGCATCCTGGATCATCTCAGGGTTAAAAGTGCAGAAAAATGCAAAGAAAATGAAAGATATTCGGCTCTGTGTAAGGCGTCATGATGTTTATCACTATCTTACACCCCACCAACAGTGTATTATCACTCCTTCCTCCTGCCTGGTTTAAACAGCAGCAGAGCTTCTGAATATATCTACACTGATGGGCGTGGTGTTCTGGAAATGAGGTGTGTTCAGGTACATTTCTGGAGTTTTATCTTGTTTATCTTGGTAACAGAAAACACAGGAGCTCCACTGACTGAATACAACCTAGACAGACGCCAACAGTCAGACGTTCATCGCTATCTCGGTAACACAGGCGCCGTGCCGAGCCGAGCGTACACCCCCACTTATTACACACACATGAACACACAGCAGCACAAACCCAACTTTTACATCAACAATAAACAGAATAGTAAATAAAATAACATTGCTGTTCCCGTAAATGAGCTGCTGGAGCTCCTTCACAGCGTCAACCAGCAGCTCAGTTTCCTCTGCTGAGAAGAGTTTGTTGGACACGTCCAGGTAGCTGCACCGTTACAATAGCAATCCACCAAAGACAGAGCTCACCTGATCTACTCTTAAAGAGAATGATGATCAAGAGAGACGCTCTGATTGGTTTATTTCATGTTACACCAGGGGTGTCAAACTCATTTTGGCCGAGGGCCACATTGGCATATTGGCTGTCCTCTGAGGGCCAGTGGTAACTTATAAATGTAATAAAATGTAACCAGATGTAATATAAAATGAATGTAATTACTCCTTAATGTTAAATAACTCTCAATATATTATTTATTCAATCAAATATTACAGTTGCATGGAAAAAAATGTTTGCTTGTTGCTCTATTAACATAAATCCTTTTAATTTGTCATGTTATGAAATCCAAAAACTCCACCAATCAAGAACCAAACTATTCAAGTGAATAGAAATTACATCAAGTTATATTAACTTTGATCAAAACGTTTGATACTGAAATAAGGCTTAATAAATATAAAATCAAAAATTGTGAGCTGTTAAGAACATGTGATAGATTTAGCATTTCCTCAGATTTAGCAGTTCCTCATACAACCACTAGTCAGAGCTGCAGCTGCAGCAGCAGCACAAGCCCGCAGTCTTTACTGAGTCAGAGCTACAGCCCAGCCACGGGCTACAGGACTCAGCTGAGCCAGTCTGCAGCGTTTTTAAAATGTTTAAGTTCTTCTGTGTAGGAAATAAAGGTTTTAACCGCACTAACCGGATAATACATCTCTCTACAGTTCATCTTTCAGCCCAAGCAGCTAACAGCAGCAGTTTAGAGCAGCCGTCACGGAGTCACTGCTCGGATTACATTATAAACAGGTCAGTTATCGCGCTGCTAACCTCAGGATGTTTATAACTACGGAGTTTAGAACACACCACAGCAGCAAGGTTAGACTGTTGAAGGCTACTGAAGACTATTAAAGGCTATTGGAGGTTATTGAAAGGGTTATTGGGGGCAGAAATCAGTAAAGGCTGGTTAGATAAGTGATTCACCTCCTCGTACTTTACTGCGGTGAAACTGCGACTAGCGCTGTCCCAGTGATGTTTATTAACGTCATTAAAACAGATTTTGTCAGCTATTGTCTTATAAATATTTACACAGAACTTATATCTCTCCTAAAAAGCGTTTATTTTGGTCAGTAACACTCTTCGTAACACAAAAGGCATACCGGTCTTTCGCCTTGAAGCACAGCCGTCCGTCTGCATCAACTTCTCTTTTTCTGGACATTATGGGATAAACATTTATATGTCTCAATTCCACCCGCGAAGTTACACCTTCCCTCCGGCAGGGTTTCCACATCAGTGACTACACTGCCGTGTAGTGGCAGTAAGCCGTAACTTCCCGGGTAATACAATCCACAAGCATTGTGGGAAATGTAGTTTTTGGTCAAAGCACGCTTCTGACCTATTTATCATAGACACTAAGATCTTACAAGCTCTCGCGGGCCACATAAAAGGACGTGGCGGGCCACATCTGGCCCGCGGGCCTTGTGTTTGACACATGTGTGTTACACCCAAAATTAGCCACACCCATCATTAATTAAAAGAATTTTGCCGTTGTTATAATCACAAAGAAACACTGACGCCCTGAATCAAGCTGCACGATTTGCCTACAGATCATTAAAATAGTGTCCAAAGGTGTTTAAAGGGAAAATACCTGATTTGGTGGTGTTCGCACTAGAGTCCGTCTCCCTGGCGGGTTCTGGTGAGAGTAATTCTTGAATCTGAAATTAGATCAATTTAATAAATATTTAATAACCTTTACTGTGTTAAACATCAACAAAAGCATCATTAAAACACACACACACACACACACAGTTAGAACCATATAAACATTAGTGTAAATAAGGACTAAATTATTGTCAGGAAAGCCTGAGGAAGATGCACACTCAGACTTTAATATTGTTAATGAATGTTCACTATTTTAAAGTGTAAATACATTATTTTGCTAATAAATTGTTTAATTGGCAAAAAAAAGTTTTAAAATGAGGTTTAAACCATTAAACAAGACTAAGATCAGAGTTAATCTGAGATTAAGACTCACACTCGCCAGACTGTCCAGGTCAAAGTCAGAGACAGAGTTTCCAGTAAAGATCTGCAAAACATCACAACTTCCTGTTAAACATCTCATACCTCAAACATCTGCTCAACCTCTCAGCAGCTTCTACCCCTCAGAACACTGATGCACTGCTCTGCTTACTGCACAAGAGAGAGAGCTTTATCTTTAATCTGATAAAACTATAAACTAATAATAATAATATTCACATTCCACATTTCACATTTCAGAAAGGAAGCACTGAAATAAAAAACTAAAACTAAACAAAACTAAACATTCAGCCAACAACAGTGCTATTCTAATCACACATTTAAGTCAGCAGTGCTATTCTAATCACACATTTAAGTCAGCAGTGCTATTCTAATCACACATTTACCTCAGCAGTGCTGTTCTAAATCACTTGCTACTTAACTACATGACTGAAATTTAAAATAAAGAAGGTAAAAGGCATTAAAAAAATAAATAAAATGCTAGGGCTAAGTTACGTTACTATCCTTGCCCTGTACAGTTATGTGTTTTAGACGCTGCAATATGATTAATAAGAAGAGGAAGACTCACATCAAAGAAAGGAGAAGAATCGAAGTTGATGGACTGAGCGTTGAGGATGGTTTGGAGGTTTTCTAAGCCGTTGTCGATGTTGTCCAGGTGATCACTCAGCTCAGCTCTGAGACAGGACAAACAAACAAACAAACAAACAAACAAACAGAAAGGCTGTTATATTAGTGTCTGAGATGAGCTGCACATTTCTCCTCAACCGCTGCTGCTTTATAACTCAAACCTGGTTAGAAAAACATCAACAGATAATCAGGTATTGATTTGTAGTGATGAAGCTACAGAGCTGTGCCACGCGCTGGTGAATATAGAAACAGGCCTCAGAATTTTATTTATTTATTAAATATGTTTTTATTTATTTCTTTAATATGTTTTTTGAAAGATTTGCTCCAATCCAAAAAAGCACATGCAGTTCAGTCTGATTCCATGCCACACTTTATCTCACCCAATCAAAATCAAATATCAGATAAAACATCAACAGAAATGCGCCACAGCTGATCATCATGCTGAAATCTGGATCTCAGGGACAGCGGCTCTCCACCCAGAGCTCCAGGAACATCAGCCACTCTGCACACAATACCACAGCAACCCCCACCACCATCCCACAGCAACCCCCACCGTGAGCCTGAGCAACCCTCACTGCGATCCCACAGCGACCACCACCCACCACGATCCCACAGCAACCCTCACCACGAGCCTGAGCAACACTCACTGCCATCCCACAGCAACCCCCACCACCCAATCCCACAGCAACCACCACCACCCAATACCACAGCAACCCCCACCACGAGCCTGAGCAACACTCACTGCCATCCCACAGCAACCCCCACCACCCAATCCCACAGCAACCACCACCAATGTAAACCTGAGCAACCCCTACCACCCAATCCCACAGCAACCCTCACCACGAGCCTGAGCAACCCCCACCACAAGCCTGAGCACCCCCCCGCTCCACCATCCCAAGCAACCCCTCACTGTGATCCCACAGCAACCCCCACCACACAATCCCACAGCAACCCCCACCACCCAATACCACAGCAACCCCCACCACCCAATCCCACAGCAACCCCCACCAACCAATCCCACAGCAACCCCCACCACCCAATCCCACAGCAACCCCCACCACCCAATACCACAGCAACCCCCACCACGAGCCTGAGCAACACTCACTGCCACCCCACAGCAACCCCCAATACCCAATCCCACAGCAACCACCACCAATGTAAACCTGAGCAACCCCTACCACCCAATCCCACAGCAACCCTCACCACGAGCCTGAGCAACCCCCACCACGAGCCTGAGCACCCCCCCCGCTCCACCATCCCAAGCAACCCCTCACTGTGATCCCACAGCAACCCCCACCACCCATTCCCACAGCAACCCCCACCACCCAATCCCACAGCAACCCCCACCACCCAATACCACAGCAACCCCCACCACGAGCCTGAGCAACCCCCACCACGAGCCTGAGCACCCCCCACCTCCACCATCCCAAGCAACCCCTCACTGTGATCCCACAGCAACCCCCACCACCCAATCCCACAGCAACCCCCACCACCCAATCCCACAGCAACCCTCACGACGATCCCAAGCAACCCTCACTGTGATCCCACAGAAACCCCCACCGCGAGCCTGAGCAACCTCCACCTCCACGATCCTATGCAACACTCACTGCGATCCCACAGCAACCCCAACCGCAAGCCTAAGCAACCTCCACCACCTTGAGCCTGAGCAACCCTCACGATGATCCCACAGCAGACCCCACCGCGCGATCCCACAGCAACCCTATTCTAATAATTCATAGGCAGTGTTTGGTAAATCCCTAGAATAGGGCCTAAATAACCAGGACCCCTGAGAGCTCTGGTGAACGCTGGTGAACAGAGAGAAGTGGCTGAAGCTCCTGGAGCCCCGTGGTTGGCGGCCGGCGCTGTCCGCCGTTAGAGTGGGCGGGGCCGGCTGAAGCACAGCGCTGAGGGTGGGGGGCGGGGCTAACAGATGCTAACCCTGGTCTGAGGTGAGGAGACGAGGAGAGGCTGGGGAAAAGGCGAGAGACCTCAGACGTCTGGGAGGAACTGAAAAGATAAAAGCACAACATGGCACTGGATACAGAGAGAGGGAGGCAGTACACACTTACAGCCCCTCCCACAGCGAGGAGGCGGTACAGGGGGCGGAGCCAACTGTGGACACTACCACAAGCAGTACGGTAAAGACTGCAGCTGATTTAAAACCATCTACCTGCTTTACAATCACACAATATACTAATTAACACACAGCCATGTAGAAAATAAACCAGGACACTCAATCACAACATTATAATAACATCTAATAATATTCATCTAAACATGTGATATTCACATGATCACATTTCACACTGTAAACCAACCAGATCATGGATCAGCTGAGACCAAGGTTTTCTTATGAAGTGTCCTAATTTTTTTTCACATGACTGAAAAATTAACTGGTTCTAGAACTCATGAACCCATGTTAAAATATTTAACATATTTCAAAGTGCATCTATAAAATAAACAGATCTATGTGAGAAAAACAGAAATCTGCAGGAGAAAGAGACAGAAAGCATCATCAGAGCATCAGAAGTTAGTATAATGAAGCTGTTTCTGCAGGTTAAGTCAGTTTAATTGCTACAGAATAAGAGCATGTTTATCAGGATCATGCATCACAGATTACTCAACAAACATAGAGCATCTGAGATCTTACTAACCATACTGAATTCCCTTTAAAAAGGCTCATTTATACTCCATTTATATCACTAGGGCTGGACGATACGGCCAAAATTAAAACCACAATATATTTCTTAATTTTAGTCAATGTAATAAAATGCCAATACTGATATAAACAGTACACAAGCCACAAAAAACTGTACAGAAAAAACTGTATTTAAAACCTTCTGAAAAATTATTTTATTGTAAAATAAAAAAAATTAATATATTGTAATGAATGTTAGTGGTAAATGCAGGAAATCAGAAACAAAACTTAAATATCACATTACCACAATTCAAACATTTATCACAATATACATTACATTGCCAAAAGTATTATAATTTCTGTCCCCAGACTGTTTCAGCAAAGTTAGAAGCATAAACTTGTCCAGAATCAGATGGTTTGCTGAAGCACTAAGAGTTCCTTTCACTGGAACTAAAGAGACGGAGCCCAAATCCTGAAAAATATTCAACACCTTAATAATAATAATAATAATAATGATAATAATAATAATAATGATAATAATGATCCCCCCTCCACCACACAGGAGGGAATACTGTTAGTAATATAATGTACATATATATTTAGTCTCCAGCCCTGAGCAGAAATGAGCTTTAATTATACTGCTGTTCACCCTGCAGTTATTAGATATTAGAAATATTAGTATATTTTTGGTAAAGTTCAGTTCTGATCTTAATCTCATTCAGACTTTAATTATACAGAGAATTCTGAACCACAGATACAGCCCTCACAGGACACAGAGCTCACGGGGGCGGGGCTACAAGGGGTGGTACTGCAGTGGGGGGTTGTACTGCAGTGGGGGGTCTGGTACTGCAGTGGGGGGTCTGGTACTGCAGTGGGGGGTCTGGTACTGCAGTGGGGGGGTGGTACTGCAGTGGGGGGTCTGGTACTGCAGTGGGGGGTCTGGTACTGCAGTGGGGGGTCTGGTACTGCAGTGGGGGGTCTGGTACTGCAGTGGGGGGTCTGGTATTGCAGTGGGGGGTCTGGTACTGCAGTGGGGGGTCTGGTACTGCAGTGGGGGGTCTGGTACTGCAGTGGGGGGTCTGGTACTGCAGTGGGGGGTCTGGTACTGCAGTGGGTGGTCTGGTACTGCAGTGGGGGGTCTGGTACTGCAGTGGGGGGTCTGGTAGTGCAGTGGGGTCTGGTACTGCAGTGGGGTCTGGTACTGCAGTGGGGGGTCTGGTACTGCAGTGGGGGGTCTGGTACTGCAGTGGGGGGTCTGGTACTGCAGTGGGGGGTCTGGTACTGCAGTGGGGGGGTGGTACTGCAGTGGGGGGTCGGTACTGCAGTGGGGGGTCTGGTACTGCAGTGGGGGGTCTGGTACTGCAGTGGGGGGTCTGGTACTGCAGTGGGGGGTCTGGTAGTGCAGTGGGGGGTCTGGTAGTGCAGTGGGGGGTCTGGTACTGCAGTGGGGGGGTCTGGTAGTGCAGTGGGGTCTGGTAGTGCAGTGGGGTCTGGTACTGCAGTGGGGGGTCTGGTACTGCAGTGGGGGGTCTGGTACTGCAGTTGGGTCTGGTACTGCAGTGGGGGGTCTGGTACTGCAGTGGGGGGTCTGGTACTGCAGTGGGGGGTCTGGTACTGCAGTGGGGGGTCTGGTAGTGCAGTGGGGGGGTGGTACTGCAGTGGGGGGTCTGGTACTGCAGTTGGGTCTGGTAGTGCAGTGGGGGGGTGGTACTGCAGTGGGGGGGGTCTGGTAGTGCAGTGGGGGGTCTGGTAGTGCAGTGGGGGGTCTGGTAGTGCAGTGGGGGGGTGGTACTGCAGTGGGGGGGGTCTGGTACTGCAGTGGGGGGGTCTGGTACTCCAATGAGGGCGGTACTTACTTGTCCAGGCATGCCAGACTTAAGCACTTGTGAACGGCAGGGGGCGGAGTCGGGGTAGGCGTGGTCTCGCTCTCCTGTAGGATGGAGTTGATGAAGGTGGTGGGGGAGAGGGGCGTGTCTGCAGGTACACTGGATCCCGCCCCTACTTCCACCTCCACAGGACACACTTCCTCTATCTCGGGACAGTGGGCGGGGCTTGACGGCTCCTCCTTGATGTGCACCAATGGGCTGGTTCTGTTAAAAGAAAGGAGGTTTATATCCTTCTATTCTCAAATATTATACTGATAAACCTACTACTAATACTACTAACAACTATAATAACAATAATAATAACTCAAATCAAATCAAATCAAATTTATTTGTATAGCGCTTTTTACAGCAGGTGTTGGCACAAAGCAGCTTTACAGGAACATGATTACAGGACAAAGAATCAGGCAAAACATTACACATAGAAAATACAGAATACAGAACCCCCAGTGAGCGCGGAGGCAAGGAAAAACTCCCTCAGAGCTGCAGGAGGAGGAAGAAACCTTGGGAGGACCAAGACTCACATTAAAGGGGGGACCATCCTACCACTGGTCAAACGGCTTTTAAATAGAAATTTAAAAAGTCTTTTATACATCCATATAGGTTTTATGTACTCAGGAGTGTAATAGCGCCACTAATGGCTTGGATGTAATCCAATAACAATAATAATTACACTCCTGAACTGATTATATAAGTGTAGAGTTTATAATGCATAATAAAGTTAAATGAGTGAATATTTAATATTACAGTTGTTGGAGGTGATGTTTTCTACTGCTGAATCCAGAACAGAATCAGGAGATCTCTCAGTACACACATCTTCATCAGCTGTGTGTGTACAGTGTGTGTATAGTGTATAGTGTGTGTGTGTGTGTGTGTATAGTGTGTGTGTGTGTGTGTGTGAGTGTGTATTGTGTGTGTGTGTGTGTAGTGTGTATTGTGTGTGTGTGTGAGTGTGTATTGTATGTGTATAGTGTGTGTGTGTGTGTGTGTGTGTGTGTGTGTGTGTGAGTGTGTATTGTGTGTGTGTGTATAGTGTGTGTGTGTGAGTGTGTATTGTGTGTGTATAGTGTGTGTGTGTGTGTACTTGCCGGTCCTCGGTCCAGTCCTCGGTGCTGGCGGGGCTGGTCTGGGCGAGGTCGGTGATGTCGGAGATGATGGGGCCGGTCTTTACGGGGGAGCCGGAGGAGAAGATCCCGGATCCAGTGAAGGTCGGGACGGTGGGCTGGAGGAGCAAAAACCACAAACACACTAATTATAATTAATAAATATAATCAAGATAAAAAGCAGATAAACACACATATATATAAATATATATAAATGAATATATAAACAGAGCGGTAGTGTGGAGAACTCACAGAGAGAGAAGGAGAACGCTCCAGAGAATACTGACGACTGTATTTAGGCATCGAGTGACCAGAACTACCATCATTCAGCATCAGAGGCCTGAGAGAGAGAGAGAGAGAGAGAGAGAGAGAGAGAGAGAGAGACATAAATGTAGACAGTGTACACACACACTCTCTCTCTCTCTCTATATATATATATATATATATTAGCGCGTGTTTGTGTGTGTGCGTGTAATGAGAATAACTTGCATCTTTCTCTTCACTCCCAGAACTCTGTTGGTGCGGGCGAGAGTGATGAGGAACTGGATCAGCTGTGGAGAGAAAACATCACATAACATCATTCAGATTCTTTTATTAGTGTTTAGTAATAATCTACAGTTACAGTAGATACAGAATCACAGGGATCAGCTCTTCTGTTGTGGTTCTCTGGTCTGGACTGGGGTTTGGTACCACACCTGATATTCTGGTTCAGACCCAAACAGACTGAAGATTTCAGCAGATCAACCCCACACAGTGCAGCGGTTCTGACCCGGAGGAATGAGGGAGGGTTTTACCTTATTGACGACTTTCTGCTGCTGGGCGTGTTTCTGTCTCAGACTGGCAACCTCCCTCCACAGAGCTTCATTCTCACTGAGATCAGAGAGAGAAATGAGGAGAAATTAAACTACTGATCCGTAAATCAACAAGAACCCAGAACCAACACTTGTTACTCACAATTACAACCTTCTTTTACTCACAATTACAACCTTCTTTTACTCACAATTACAACCTTCTTTTACTCACAATTACAACCTTCTTTTACTCACAATTACAACCTTCTTTTACTCACAATTACAACCATAAAATACAGTTATCCTTATGTTTCAGCTGAAATATTAATAA
The DNA here is from genome assembly GCF_023375975.1 of Astyanax mexicanus. Taxonomy (NCBI): domain Eukaryota; kingdom Metazoa; phylum Chordata; class Actinopteri; order Characiformes; family Acestrorhamphidae; genus Astyanax; species Astyanax mexicanus. The sequence continues at coordinate 65,319,393 of NC_064410.1, read as the reverse complement.
GACCAATATTAATGTCAAGATATGTGTTGCTATGATACTCAGTGGTTGCTATAATACTGATTAACAGCTGGTATGACATTTCAAATGTAACAGGGAATGACTTTCTGTTCACAAAAAAGTATGGAATCTGCTAAAGGGTTGCCATGGTATTCTAGATGAATGTTACGGCATTATTGAGCAGTTGTGTAGATTATATGGTGTAACAAGTGGATGCTCTGGTCTTGAGTTATGGTGTTACTAAACATTTGCTGTGGTATTGCAAAGAGGTCATTTTAATATCTGAAGGTATGATAGTGTTGCTAAGCAGTTAGTATGAAACCCAGGTGGTTAATATGGTGTTGTCAAGTCGTTATTAGGACACCCCAGGGATTTATATGGCTTTATGTTGTGGTTATTAGAGGGGTGCTATACTGTGTTATGGTGGTTGGTAGGTGGTTGTTTAGCAGTTGCCATGGTACTGAAGGTGGCTGTTATGGTGTCGTAAGACTGTAGGACTGAGGAAGGTCTATCAGCGAGGGATTTAGATGAGGAGGGATTAATGATTTTAGGAATAATATGATTTTAGAGGGCGCTGAGTGGTCCAGCTGTCTAAAGTGCTGCCACTATGAGTGGGAGGTCACAAGTTCGAATCCCGCTCATGCAGTTTTTCCATCAAGCTGCCGGCGCTCAGAGGGAGCACAATTGGCCCTGCTCCCTCCGGGTGGGTAGATGACGCTCTTTTTCCTCATCACTCCTAGGGTGATGTGGATCAGCACAAGGCTGCATCTGTGAGCTGATGTATCAGAACCGAGTCGCTGCGCTTTCCTCCGAGCGTTAGCGCTGTGATGCTGCTTGGCAATGCTACATCATCAACAGCAGCTCGAAAAGAGGCGGAGTCTGACTTCACATGTATCAGAGGAAGCATGTGTTACTCTTCACCCTCCTGGTGTTGGAGCATCACTAGTGAGTTGGCTGGGTAATTGGTTATGTAAATTGAGGAAAAAATTTAAAATAAAATTATTTTTAAAATACATATATGATTTTAGGATTACTGATATGAATTTCCTATTTTTGGAGAATTAAGGAACCGCTGAGGAGCAGTCTGGCTCTAACCTAGGCTCTCTAAATGTGGAAATCAGCAGGGTTTATGGAGGAGTGAAGATGAGATGTTCCTCAGGGCTTTATTGTGCAGAGTTGATGAGTATGTAAAGATCTAAGCGGCTCGTGTTTGTGCAGGTTTTTTTTACGGGCCGGTCCACTCCGGCCCGGTTCCCCCGGCGCTGGTAAAGCTGCAGTAACTGTGAGCACATTGTTCCTGACACAGCGTGTAAATCACCCCAGCCCGCGAGCTCACAGGTGGATAAAACACAGTTCTGATACGCCAAAACTGAGATATATTACACTTCATCTCACCGCGGCCCGACAGAACCGCTCCAGAACCGCAGCTCGCTGTAATGAAGTGGTAAACTCAGCACATGATCCATCCTGCGCAGGAACTCCCGTCCACAGCTGTTCCTCACAATGTTCCAATCAGAGAAACACCAGAACAACACTTCCTGTCCGTGTTCAGCTCTTATCACACGCAGAAACGGTTCCGCTACAGCACCACGGTTCTCCTACAGCACCACGGTTCTCCTACAGCACCACGGTTCCGATACAGCACCACGGTTCCGCTACAGCACCACGGTTCTCCTACAGCACCACGGTTCTTCTACAGCACCACGGTTCTTCTACAGCACCACGGTTCCGCTACAGCACCACGGTTCTCCTACAGCACCACGGTTCCGCTACAGCACCACGGGGGAGAGAGAGAGACAGAGAGGGGGAGACAGAGAGAAAGTGAGAGACAGAGAGTGAGAGACAGAGAGTGAGAGACAGAGAGGGGGAGAGGGGGGGAGGGGGGGGGAGACAGAGAGGGGGAGACAGAGAGAGAGTGAGAGACAGAGAGGGGGAGAGGGGGGGAGGGGGGGGGAGACAGAGAGGGGGAGACAGAGAGAAAGTGAGAGACAGAGAGTGAGAGACAGAGAGGGGGAGAGGGGGGGAGGGGGGGGGAGACAGAGAGGGGGAGACAGAGAGAAAGTGAGAGACAGAGAGTGAGAGACAGAGAGGGGGAGAGGGGGGAGGGAGAGAGAGGATGAGCTGTGGAGGAGATAATGGTGGGTGCTGGTGGGGAGGAGATTCTCCTGCAGGTTTTATGGTTTTATGGATCTGCTGGAGGATCTGCTCTGTTGTAAAGTTGAGCTTCAGTCCTGTAAAACAGTCCCGTCTCACCTGAGCCCTACAGAACCCCCCTCCGTCCCGGGACTCCCGGCCAGGACAGAACAGGGCTTTTATTGGGGCAGGTGTGCAGGACGAGATCAGAACCCTGTCTCAGATCTCTCCACCAATGACACTCAGGCCCTGTCCTGCTGGCCACTCCCCTGATACAGACTGAATAACTCGACCATTAATGATCATTTTATATGAAGAGATAGCGAGGTGCTTCCTCTCAGCACAAACGGCAGGTTTAAGTTCATTTCTACTCTGTTTATTTCTGTTGTTAAATTATAAAAACTCATTAAAGATAAAGCTACACCTAACTATTCAATATTGGGAGTTTCAATACTTGGTGAATTTTATTTATTGTGAGTTTTAATAGACAAGGTTGGTGTGTGTTTTATCTGTGAAGGGTTTGGTCAGAGCGCTGAGTAAAGAAAAGCGTCTCTAAAATCTACAAAACCACCAGATTTTACATGATCTCTCGTAACAGCAGCAGAATGGAGAGAGCAGCGATCTCCACACTCCACCCACACACAGATACCAATGAGCTCATCCTGATCATCCCTGCAGCTCATCATCTCAGAGCGCCCGGCGCGAGAGCGTGCGGTACAATCTCTACACCGGACCCTCTACACCGGACCCTCTACACCGGACCCTCTACACCGGACCCTCTACACCGGACCCTCTACAGCCGACCCTCTACACCCGACCCTCTACACCGGACCCTCTACACCGGACCCTCTACACCGGACCCTCTACACCGGACCCTCTACAGCCGACCCTCTACACCGGACCCTCTACACCGGACCCTCTACAGCCGACCCTCTACAGCCGACCCTCTACACCCGACCCTCTACACCGGACCCTCTACACCGGACCCTCTACACCGGACCCTCTACACCGGACCCTCTACAGCCGACCCTCTACACCGGACCCTCTACACCGGACCCTCTACAGCCGACCCTCTACACCGGACCCTCTACAGCCGACCCTCTACACCGGACCCTCTACACCGGACCCTCTACACCGGACCCTCTACAGCCGACCCTCTACAGCCGACCCTCTACAGCCGACCCTCTACAGCGGACCCTCTACACCAGACCCTCTACACCAGACCCTCTACACCAGACCCTCTACACCAGACCCTCTACACCGGACCCTCTACACCGGACCCTCTACACCGGACCCTCTACACCGGACCCTCTACAGCCGACCCTCTACACCAACACTTTACACTTACTCTGACCTCTCGGCTCAGTTTCACATCCTTTAAAAACAATCAAAGGAAATTCATAGTAATATAATATGGAGTAAATCTGCTGCACTTTTAAAAATCACCAAACAAACATTTCCTAAGAAATCAGTTTCTGCTGTACTGAGGGACCGATTACACAATCAGCCCTGCTTCCTCCATAATACACACACACGCGCACACACACGCGCACACACACGCGCACACACACGCGCACACACACGCGCACACACACGCGCACACACACGCACACACACACGCACACACACACGCACACACACACGCACACACACACACACACACGCACGCACACACGCGCGCACACACGCACGCACACACGCACGCACACACGCACGCACACACGCACGCACACACACGCACACACACACACACACACACACTCTATACCCCAGTGCCCCATACACACTCCTCAACAGGGCTGGTCAATATATCAATACTGTGATGTCGTACCGTTTCATTTGTGATACATTATCAAGGCATGGTGTCAAATATATCTGAGGCGCTCTAAACTCCCTAAGCCCCGCCCCCCCCACTACCACTAATAAAGAGTGCATAAATCTGCAGTGAAAAATATTGGATGTTAAATTGTTTGAAACTGAACCAATTAATATTAATTATTATAATAATTGCGGGTATTTGATTATTTAGGAGTATTTTATTCTCTTATGAAACAGATGCTGTGAAGAATCGAGGAGAATTGTACTGTGAGATATCACAGAGGATCACAATTACAGTACTTTCCTAATAAGAGCCTACTGGTCTTAAATAAGGACAGAGAGACACTGTGGGTAGGAAAGTTCTCCCAGATCTGGACTCACTGTTTGAGGGTGCTGATTTTGGAGTCCATGCTCTCCTGCTTCCCCTTCATGTGATGAACATCCG